>NC_086236.1:73478979-73771479 GCF_036321145.2 Pelmatolapia mariae
AGCACTGAACAGAACCAGTCGGACAACTGTCAGTTTGCCCAGTTTGCCCAGTTTGACTCCTGTAAAGAAGATCAGACATTTCTGAGACTGGATATGAGGTTTTGCAGAGATTTGACCACCTACCAGATAATATTTAGCTGATGAATATATAAGTAATAATATAACTGTTTGCTTGTGTAAGGCATCGCTAGTTTATAATTTCTCTCCTTTCATCTTAAACAGTGTTCTGTCATAAAGCTTCTCTTACTGCTGCTTACATCCATCTTTTACATGACTGCCATCTTGTGGCTGTAGTTGACTAATGTCTCTGGAAGCAGAATTAATGGCGCTTGATTACAGAGGCACTAAAATCAGTATGGGCTGGGTGTTCTCATGGGCATGTCTGTGTTGCATTTACAGTGGCTGAAGCTCGCTGAGAGGCCAGCAGCTTTTTCTGGTTGTTTGCACGTTTGCATAACTGTTATCTCTGACGGGGAATGGATGGGAGACTCTGTACAAGACACGTTGTAGCTAGCTGTGCTTTCACTGCTCTGAGGTGTAAGTGAGGTAAACCTTTAACATCTGCAACAATAATATTGATCCACGTAACACTGACAGGTAACATTTTGCTTCAGTAAAAGGACCTTCACTTTTGATACTTTATATACAGCTTTTCAATAATACAGTTTTATGTGTAGTGAGATGTTTTCATAGTGTTTTATTGCAATTTTTACACAAGAAATTGTTAAAAAAATCATCTTTCACTTGCATTTGTGAGCTAATAGATAATATTTAGCTGACAGATATATAAGTAATAAAATTTTACAGTTGTTTGTGTGTGCAAGGCGTCGCTTCCTGTTTGACAGAGGAGAACGAAAACTGATCACACCAACCTGCCTCTCCCGTCACCTGCAGGCTGTACGGCTCAGAGACAGTTGTTAAGTTGATTTTGAGAGCACAGGTGTAGTTCCCAGAATCCTCTGCAGTCAGATGGCCGAGCTGGAGGGAGGAACCAGTCTCTGAGAGGGCGTTGCCATCTTTGAACCAGGTGACCTCCAGTTGGTGGAAAGTGCAGACTGAAGTGCAGAGCAGTGTGACGGTTTCACCTCTGCAGAACTTTTTATAATCACTGGAGCGGATTATTCTCATTTTAAACCCATCTAAAATATACATTAAATTATACATAACAATACATTAATACATTATTTCTTTCTTCCAACACATTAATATTAATGATGAATATGTGGGTAGGGTTGCCAACCGTCCCTTGAAAAACGGAATCGTTCCGTATTTAGAAACAAAAGTATTGAGCTGAAAAGGGACGCACTTTGTCAAATGGTTAAAAAAATAATTACACACACAATAAAAAGAGCTAAGAAATTCCCCACACTGGGAAGGGTGAAGACAATCGGGTCGCCCAGCCCTGGCCATGAGGCGTCCCTTATTTAATTTTTTTCAGGGAGTTGGCAACCCTATATATGCGTCAGAATTAGGAGATCTTGTTCTTACCAACAACTCTGACAGTCACTCCTCTGCTGGTACTAAAATTGACTTCAGTGTGATCGACTTCCATACTGAAGCAAAAGGTTTCCTCACCTTTCACCTGAACATCTCTGATCTGTAAAGTGCAGTTTGTCTTCTTGTCTCCCAGATATTCAAAGCGTTGTGTGTTGTTTTTTGAATCACTGTCGTATACAAATGGTTTGTTGAGCTGACAGAGTTGATACCACCGGCTCTGATACCAGACGACTCTGATGGTCTCTCGTGAAACTTCACTCTCATTGAAAGTGAGTGTGAAGGTGCAGGGGAGGGTGACAGTGGATCCTCTGACAGCACAGGTAGACCAGAGAGGATAGATCACAGTTTGACCCACAGCACCTAAAGAGGAGCAAACAGCGATTAGAACGCAGTGACTCAGTTTAGTGATGGAGGGTAAATGGACTGATTCTTATATAGCGCTTTATACAACATGCCACGTTCACCCATTCACACAAACACTGTTTTATATGCTTGTCAGTGCTTTCATACACCGATGGCTGCATCGGAGAGCAACTTAGGGTTAGCATCTTGCCGAAGGATATTTGCCATGCAGACTGGGGGAGCCAGGGATCGTCAGTAAATACAGACTGCAGTGTGTGAAGCACTAAAACAAGGTTTCAGTTCAAACAATCAGATCTTTGAAAAGTTCTGGATTTTTGATGCAGAATGCAAAGGTAATGTCATCAGATCAACATCAGACACAAAGATTCAAACTTCTTTACTGTTCAGATTTTCTTGCTCGCTGAGAGAGAGAATTTTTGATCCATCTGAAACATTCAAGATATTAAAAACTCATTTAACTCAATTAAATTTGTTCTTTAACAACAGTTTGATGGGAAAACAGAAGCTTTTTGGCCAAAATTATACCAAACCAAAGTTTGAAAAGCAAATCAAACGATCATCATCATCACAGTCAGAGTCTTACCTGCCAGCAGGAACAGGAGCCCCCACAGACTGCTTTTGTCCCAAACTGCCATCCTTACATTTTAATGAGCCGACTGAATGACTTCTTCTTTAAATGTGTGATCAAACTGCAGCAGTGCTGATGAAGACACTGACTGAAACACTGAGGTGGTGAGTTTAATGTCTCTGTGGTCAGTGTTTCACTTCCTTTGATTTTTCAATAAGTTCATTGTAACTGGAACATGTCGTGAAGTGCGGCCTGGGTGAGGAGGAACTCACAGGTTTGAGTTTCACTGTTAGCTCCTCTGAAATGCACCACAGAGAGGTCGTGTTGACATAGAGACGACCAAATCCAAAAATATAAGGAGAGAAAAAATGATGCGCTGAAACATGAAGCGATTTACTGGTGTTAAAACTTTTAACTGTCCTGTTTTTGTTGTTTCACATCATTAAATAATTTCTGCTTATTTTAGTGTTGATAAGTCTCATGCTTCTTACTCAGGGTTACTGTCATTCTCACGCTCTCAGGCTGACCAAGAACCTCAGTCTGAGTAAGGGGAAGCTTCATTAGTGTATCTTATCAAAGAAAAGCCTTTTAGCTCATGTCAAAGAAACAACAAACTCAATAAACCTCAAAAAAGTAGTTCTCATGTTTGCTGTGTACAGACCTGTCTGTAAGGCTAATGAAGACACTCGACAATGAATGTAACCTGATTCTGATTTGATTAAATGTTAAGATCATGAAGTTCATAATATTCTGTTCATAAACTCACAATAATACAAAGAAATTTAAATGTTATTAAAATATTTTGTGAAACAGCCAAGAAATGTAGAAAAAACTACACAAATCAAACAGTACAGCACATGTGTAATGTGTGTGAGGCCAGACTCCTTGTTTTTCTAGCTGTACTGTTTCATCAGACACAATTTTAGAAATCTCAAACTGAGGCAAAAAAATCACGCGTCTAAAAGAGAACCAGTGAGCTCCACCATAACAGCTGCAGACACACAGAAAGGTCTGATGTTCAGGATGATTAACAGCACACGTTTCATCATAAACCTTTGAGTGCATGATGTTGGACTCAGCTGAAGCTTCTGGATGATATTCTGATTATGAACAGGTTGCACTGCTTTTTGGATTTATTCTAAAGCAGTGAGCAGATCACAGTCTGTCTGTGGAGCCTCGCAGTGATAGAGTGCTTTAACTGTTACACCAAGAATTATTAGACATAAGCCTGTTAACTATAATAGTGATGAATTCACACGGCCTGGCCTCGTTCTTCTTCGTTGGTTCGCAGCTCCTCAGTGAAGTCTGGAGGCTACAACAGGAAGCAGAGGTGAGATTATGAGGAAGCCAACAAGGCGACAGCAGACAGCTCAGCACTGATAAACACAGCTGGACAACATATTTCTTCAGCTTTAATAGATTTAATAGATTTGTCACAAACGTTCACTGTAAAAAAAATTTCATTCAAGCAATTTAAATGTTTCCTATGAACGGAGGATATCAAATAACTTTCAAGGGCAGAGTTCATCCCTGCCAGTCCTCATGTGGGCCCCTGTCAGGGGCTGAGTCTGTGACCCAGCATTTTCAGTTCATTTTATACTTTATGATTTCTTATGTTATACTGAAGATTGCTCAGCTCTTGTTTCGTGATTATTAGTTAGGGTTTGGTTGAGTTTCATTGTAGTTTCTCCTTTAATTCCTGACTCATTAATTTTTTCTTGCCTTCTGTGTCAATATGTCATTGTTTCCTGTTTTATTTTGAAAAGGTCTTGTGTTTCCATGTTCAGTGTGTTTAGTTTTACTATGTCCATTTGTGTCAGCTGTTTCTCCATGTTTGTCACTTCCCCCGATCACGTCCTGTGAAGCTTTCAGTCTGTGTGTTTCCACTCATACCTCGTCCGATCGTCTGCTTTGTTTCCACACGTCGTGCTCTCAGGGTTTATATATCCACGTCAGTCTGCCATGTTTAAGGTTTTTCTTGTTATTTTCGCCTCGCCAGGTTTTTTCATGTTTAGGATGCTTCATGTTTTCTTTCTATGTTTCCCAGTTTAAATTATTGTTTAGCTTTGCATTGTCTTCACCCTTTTTATTTTGTACTGTTCTGTCAGCCTTTTCATTTCATTGTTGGGTTTTTCTCTGTGTGTATTATTGTAGGGTCTACCTTCCAATATAAAGCTCCTTGAGGAGACTGTTGTTGTGATTTGGCGCTATATGAATAAAACTGAAGTGAATTGAAATTGAACATTCCTGTGCTTATATAGTGCTTTTCTGCACCACCTCCCCACTCAAAGCACTTTATACTACATGCCTCATTCACACCAGAACTTATTTCTAACATTCCCACTTGGATGGATGCATCGGAGAACAAAGTGATGCATTTGGAACGCAGACTGTAGCAGCCAGGGATCAAACCACCAATCTGCAGATTAGTAGATGACCTGCTCTACCCTCTGAGCCACAGACTTTACATAGACGGACTACACATAAGCATTTTCTCCCTGCAGATAACAGTGAAGCTAAAATATGACACATAAGAGCATTCCCATTTTGTGCAGCAACACTGTTTATAGTCTCCACAGGAAACACGGTGCCCCTTCCTCACCAGCAGCCTGTGTGAATGACATCAGCAGGGTGAGATGATTATCTGCTTCCTGACACAGCTATCATCTATTTATACAGTCCATGGTTTGAACATGAAGGAACATTGGAAACAGTCACATCTGTGTTCTGTGCTGATGTGAAACTCGTTAATGACGCTTTTGTTACTGTAACTAATTTAGACCGGCTTTATGTAGGTGGCTTAGTGAAGATAAGACAGGAAAATGCTTGTTCGGTGAAATAAAACTCCACAGAACATCTTCAGTGCTTTCCAGTGTTTATAAATGCTAAACATTTAGGATTAATTAATTAACGAGGCGAGGTTCAACATGCCACCCATGCCGATTACCAGTCATGACTCACCTGTCAGCCAGAATCCAGGAAAAGGTCACCAACATGTAGCCACACATCTGAAAGCATATTGATTTGCTCTCCTGATATTTAGACTGTAGTACTGATATTTTAACCTTTGCCTTTTGACCTCCAGTTGGTGGAAAGTACAGATTGAAGCACAGAGCAGTGTGATGTTTTCACCTCTGCTCAACTTTTTATCTTCATCTTATCTCATTTTGGTCGAATCTAAAAGGAAAGTGTAGATGAGTTTAACTGAACACTTTAATCTGTGTCAGAATCAGGACATTTTTCTCTCACCATCAACTCTGACAGTCACTCCTGTCTTGTTAGTAAAATGTCCTTCACGATGATCAGCTTCCATCCTGAAGCGAAAGGTTGCGTTGTCTCCCTGCTGAACATCTCTGATCTGTAAAGTGCAGTTTGTCTTCATGTCTCCCAGATATCGATAACGGTTGTTTGCTGAGTCACTGTCATACACAGAGGGAGTGCTGTCCTGACACATCTCATGGTTCTTACACCAGCGGACACTAACGATGTTTAGTGGAACTTCTTTCCCACCATCATCGAAAGACTTCCGAGGTTTAAAGGTGCAGGGGAGGGTGACAGTGGATCCTCTGACAGCGCAGGTAGACGTGAAAGGAACGATCACAGTTTGACCCACAGCACCTGGAAACAGAGCAACAACAGAGTTGATAGATGAGATTCAACACAGTGACTCAGTTTAGCAAAAATTTGAAAAACTGTCAAACAGGAAGAGTATATATATCTTTCCTAATTTTATGTTAGAAAAATTCTGGAGAAGTTGGAATCTGTGTAAAATGTAAATGCAAACAAAAGTGGGATAGGCAAGAGATGAAGAAAGTAGACGGGAGTACAGGGAGTAAACAAAACAGACAGGAAGTGGAGCTGGAGATCTTTATTGGGGGTGACCAGGATGTGCAGGATTACAAATGAGTAGATCAGAGCTGCAGGTGAGGCTGAGATGATTTGAAGATGTGCAGAGGAGGGAGAGTAGATATGTTGGACAAGAGGTACAACTGCCAGGAAGAAAAAAAAGACCACAGAAAAGACTGAAGATGGACATGCAGAGGGTTGGTGTGACAGGAGGATGCTGGTGATGTCAAAAGTGTCCATCCCCACAAGCTTGAGACTCACAACGTGTTTTTAGTGTCAGGGTTATGGTTAGGTTTGAGGCTCAGGGTTAGGCATTCAGTTCTAAGCAGCTAGGGAAGGTGTGTGTGTGTGTGTGTGTGTGTGTGTGTGTGTGTGTGTGTGTGTGTGTGTGTGTGTGTGTGTGTGTGTGTGTGTGTGTGTGTGTGTGTGTGCGTTTTGCAATTGTAGTTTTTTCTGCCCTCCTTATTTTGTGTCGGCATTTCTGTTGCTTCCTGTTTTACTTTGTCTGCTGTGCTTTGAATCCGCTGTCTCGTTCTCTGCGTTAGGTCCAGCTGTCCTCCCAGGTGTCCTGTGTCCTTTTCACTGGTGTATTTAATGCCTCCGTTATGGTCGTGTGTCTAGTTTTTGGATGCCTTGATCCTGCCCAGCCTTTGTTTTAGTATTGTTGGAGTTTAGCATTAAAGCATTAGCTTTTGTGCAGGCAGCGTAGCGATGAGATGGTTAGCACTGTCGGCTCACAGTAAGAAGGTCCTGAGTTTGAATCCTTTCCATGTGGAGTCTGCATGTTCTTTCTAGGTTGGGTAATTAATTCTAAATGGGCGTAAATATTTGTCTGTCTTCTATTTTTACGCCGTGGTGTGCCCCACCTCACGTCCTGTGAAAGCTGGAATAAGACCCAACCCTAGGGTGACCATATTTTGATTTCCAAAAAAGAGGACACTTGGCCCATTCATGAAGAACTTTAATAATACTGTTTGCTTAAAGAAATTTTTAACACATTTAAACAATGCCTTCTCTGTGCGGTTAATGAATGGTGAAACAAAAATGTCATTTAGGCTTTTACAAGTCAACATGGGCAAAAAAAAAACTCAAAAACCTCTGGAATTAAATAATGGTACAGAAATAAAGCCTCATCTTTATAAGAAAAATTACCGGGACCGTACGAGGGAAATTTATTTTGCAGTTTATCTGAAAAGCTCCACTTGTGATTTGACGTCTTTTAAACATCATCATCTGTCCAGTCTGTGAGCGCAGAACAAGCGTCAGCTCGGGGATGACATCACACATATGGTTCCTCTGTAGGCCTATAGAAAAACCCGGACATTTTCATCAATCTCGAAAATCCTCCCGGACCCCCCGGACAGAACGTGATAAGTGGACATGTCCGGGGAAAAGAGGATGGTTGGTCACCCTACCCAACCCCCCTGTGACCCTAAAGTGAAGAACAAAATGGATGGATGTTAGTCTTTATTTGTTCAACATTGGAAACATGCAGTGAAGGGCCCTGAGTCGGACCTAACCCAGGACACTGTGCTGAGCTTTGACTATATGGTCACCTGGCCAACCAGGTTTGCTAAACAGACACACAAGTATCGGTTCACTTGCTTGGACCACATCCTCATTCAGGTTTGACAGCGTTTCCAGCAGTTGATGGCAGACGGCTTGAACATGAATTGAGGCTGCGGTCTGGGGAAGGTCTCAGAGGAGCATGGCAGCAGCTCAGGGGCACATCCCCAGGTACTAATGAGGAGAGAATGAACTGAAAACAGATCGTCCAGCCTGTGGTGTGTGGGAGGTTACATATAGAGGCATGTATGGAGGTGTGGTCATGCTCCTGAAATTCAGATAAATGATCTCCAAACACTTGACACTTGCCCATTTTTGCTCATCCTCACAGACACAAAGCTCCATACTTGACTCATTTTTGGTCACTGAAACTGAAAATGATGTTTTCAATTTTTTGCTTGGCTCAATTCCCCCGAAATAAGTTCTTCATTCAACCTGAAACGATTCAAACACATTTTCACTCCCGAATTTTGGGCCAAAAACAGTTTTTGCTCATTTTTAGATGTCAAATTAAAAATCTTATGATATTATTGACCTTTTGGTAGGAACCAAAGGTTTTCATTTTGTATTTGAAGTTCTCTTCTAACACCTGCGAGTCACTTCCTGTATCTGTACTGTGAGATCTGTTTGACCGACGCTCGGGGCCAACAGACTCCCCGTTGTCCTCTCTCACCTCTGCAGGTGGGAAAGAGTCTGCTGCTCCACGCCTCTGACATCAGAAGCAGAAGCTCTCACCTGGCTCAGGTCCAATCAGCTGCAGCAGAATGACCAATAACATGGACCCTCGCCATATTTATCATTTCATCCATGTCAAGTTAGGTTCCACCTCTTGGCTGATATGATGTAAACTGTAAACAGACGCATGCTAACTATTAATGTTCCTGTGTAAGCTGACAGCTTCATTCTACCATCACATGTTTGTGTATCTGTGTGATGGGAGAATAAAGTTCACTGCACACGGTGAGTAAAACCAACACTCCAGCCACACACGCTCACTGTTCTCAGTAACCACACACGCACACACCCACACACACACAGACACACGCACACATGCACACATGCACACACAGGCACAGGCACCGATGCCTCTTCTGCAGATTTGAAATATGACTTTGAGCCAAACTCCTTATTTTTTATTTAAAATTCAAAAATCATACCTGCAGGTGAAGTAGTTTGACCAAAGTGAACCAAAGAAAAGTGAAAACTTGTTAAAATCCCACCATCAGCCCCACAGACAGACACGTCTCTGTGTTTTTGTTAGATGACTGGATTATTTCTGACACACTGAGATGGTGAATTTAATGTGTTTGTAGTCAAAATAGCTGCGCAGTGAGGAACGAGCAGCAGACAAACAAGGCTGTGAACATTAGAGACACACTGTGCACTCACACATGATGCTGTTACTGTTTTATTGGAAACATTTATCTGCTTTTGATAATTAGAAGCTTGTGCTTGAAATGAACCTGCAGCATCTGCAGCACACACTGATGCAGGGAGACTGTGGGCTCGGTGTCTTTGCCAACAAACTCCCACTTCCTCCTTTTATTTTCAATAAGTTAGAATAGTGTTTTTCATAATGACTTCTCTTTCCTACTAAAATTAGCTCAGTGGTGTGATTTCCTGTGTCAAACTGCTTCGTTATTAGACACACAGACAGTGTAAATGTGGACAGAACTCGTAGAACCTCGTGCAGCAGCAGTAACTCAAAGCGATGGTTTCCTGTGGGACTTTATCGGTCTCTCGCATCACTGTGGAGGAGTTTTGACCCACTCTTCTTTAAAGCATTGCTTCAGCTCATTGAGGTTTGCAGGATTATTCATGCACAGCTCTGAGAAGGTCCCACCACAGCATCTCACACTCTGACTGCACCACTGCAGCAGCTCCATTCTTTCCTTTTTCAGCCGTTCTGCTGCAGAGCTGCTGCTGTGCTCGGGTCATCGTTCTGCTGGTGACACAGTTCAGTCCACGCTTCAGCTGTGGGACAGACGGCCTCACGTGGTCACTCTGTGACTGCATCACTGTGCTGCAGCTGGTGTGAGGTGTTGATATGATGTTTGGTTGTATCTGACTGTGCTGCTGTGCATTATCGCCAAACATCTCCACTCTGGTCTCGTTTGTTCCAGAAGTCTTTGTTTAGGTGCAGCTTTGTAAACTTAATCCATGCTGCCATGTGCTTTTTAGAGAGAAGAGGGTTTTTTGCAGCCCTTCCAAACAAGCCACACTTGTTCAGGTTTTTTCCTATTGCTGCGTGATGAACTTTAACCTTTAACGTGCCAACTGAGGCCCGTAGAGTCTGAGATGGAGCGTTGCACAGTCTGAGCTTTGGTTGAATTTGCCGGGCTGTAGATTCTGGGGACAGAAGCCTGAATCATCAACACCAACCTCTGCTTTTATCGAGGTGCTCGTACCTTTGGTGTCATTTAACCTGAATCTTTGAGACAGTGTAAAGAGAGAGTGTATATGCAGCAGGGAGAGGAAGCTCTGAAATCCTGATACAAAGCAAAAACAGAAGATTCAGTTCAACATGATGCTGTTTGTAAATCTTTGACTGACATCAAGTCTGACAGTACGATAGGCAAATATCAAAAGTGTCTCTAACTCTGCCTCACCGAGGATTCTCCTGACCCCGGCCATCACTCTCAGGCTCTGGAGCTCCAATCATGTTTCATCACTCCCACATGGAGCACTGTCCAAGCAAAGCCCTGCATGAGCTGCATCATGTTCTGAGCTCAGCTGTTAGTCCAGAACAGTTTTTGTATCAGGCTGTAAACACAGATGTTTACAGGCCTGACTCACTGCTGGAGCCTCGAGTGGTTCTTTCTCTCTGAGGCAGACACAGTTTGTTTTAGTTTCAATAGCGAGCATGAAACTGATGAGTCACTCAGAGAGTTATTAATTAGCTCCTGAGTATTTCCAGTTTTCAAATCCACGATCAGCTTCACTCTCATAAACCACAGAAGAGACAAAAGTGCAGTAAACGCACATACAAAGATTTTTATTATTATTAACTAGAACCCGGTGCTGTGAGGCTGTGAGCTGGGCTGACTCTGTCCTGACTCCTGAGACTGTCCTCTCTCTGCTGTCTGATCTCAATAAAAGCTAAAAGTGTTTTGTGCATTGCTGGTGCTGCGTTTGTGTCCAGCTTCAGTGTTTGTCTGCGTTTTATTGAATTCTGTAATATAATTTATACAGATAACTTTAACAAAAGTGGAGACGGGTTTTTGGTGTTGGCTGTTCACAACCTGAATCAAAAACCATCACAATGAGGGCGGAGCCACCAGTTGTAGAGCTCCTCTCATCCAATCAGAAGGCTTCACGGCTCGCCGCTCGCCTCCTGACCTGGAGTCGAGCACTCCTGGTTCCACACCGATGGATGAAGAAGTGTTTTTCAGCAGGGCCTCCTCACGGTGACTCAGCAGCTGTGCAGCTTTATAAGGAGGCAGCGAACCTCGGTCTGTCACCACGGAGACGATGGCCTGGCTGCTCCGCATTGCCTGCATCCTGGTCTGCTGCCCCGCGCTGCTGCAGGGCAAAGCTTCAGGTAAGCACACCTGAACCTGTCACCTGTGAGTCTGCCACTGTGCTCGGATTTCATTAGAGTTTTATTTAAGGTGCACTAATCCAGGATATTAAAACTAACACAGTGATGGAGGGAAGTTGGTGGTGCTATTTTTTTTTACCTGCATTTGTTTCCTGCTCACAGCTCTGCTTTGGTTCCTACTGAAGATCATTGTTGTATTCAGTTTGGGCAGAATGACATTTTAAAATTAAAACTGAGGGAGGTGAAACTGAGTCAGTGGACATTAGATTTAAAGGACACACGGGCACAGCTGAACTGTCCAAAAGGACGTATTCTACCAAAAATCAGATCCACCTTCAAACCCAAGCAGAAAGCAGTGGAGCAGTGACCCTCTGAGGGTCGGGACCTCAGCCGATACAGCTCAGCTAAAAACTGTAAATCCGTCCTGCACAGTCCTCGGTCAGAGCAGTAGTGTCCAGACGAGTCCTCCAGACTAACGAGGGGACGGTAACGACGCCGAGTGTGAAACTACGAGCCGGTTTCTGAACGACTGAGTGATTAATCAGACTGTGGAGCCAGCAGTCTCACCTGCTGCAGGTGCTCATTTATCAGCGTTTAAATCAGTGTTTATGGCTGTTACAGAACACGAGGTTTCTTATTCATCATGTGTGCAGTTTAGTGCAGTTCCTGTGAACAGCAGAGAGCCGGTTGTTAGCGAGATGCGGACGACTGCAGTAATTCTCTGATTTTGGCTTTCAGCACAGCTCTTTCCTTCTGTTCACCTTTAAGAGTCTGAATTCCCTCAAAACCAGGCTGTGGCAGATTTTCACCTTAAATTATCTTTCAGGTTAACTGTAATCAAAGTTCAACCTTCTTCTTGTGCGTCCTCCCTCGGGTCTCCTCCTTCATGTTCATTATTTGTCTCTTGGTTACTTCCTGTTTTCCTTTGTCTCCTCTCCCGTGTGGATGCAGATCGGTGCCTCCTCGTTTTCTCAGCCTGTGTTTAGCTTTTTTTCATTGCTCGACTTTGGTGTATCAGATTTTAATTTGTCTTTTTTTTCTTTGTGTTTTCAGTTATAATTAATGTTGATATTTGTAATATAAAAGTTGAATGTATCCACTATTTCTCCAAGATCTAAGTAACTGTTGTTGGGTTCAGGAATTGAGGAGGTAGACCAAAATAATGACCACTGATCCGGCCGGGTGCAATTAGACGGCATTTTAATGAATACACGCAGCGTGGAGCCAACACTGTACAGATTCAGTGTTGAACTCCCTTACAATTGTCAGAACCCAATATTTATAGGGGTGAAACAGTACAGCCCCCCTTTCTGTTGCCAGGCAGAAACCAAAACCACAATGACTTTTAACATAGTTTGAAAAGAACATCGTCGCGTCTCCATCCAGGTGCCTTCCTGTTGTCCCCGGACGCTCGCCTTCGCTGTCGCTTGTCTCTAGAACATCCTGCACCTGCTTCTTCATCAAACAGTCACATATGCACGCACAATTTTTGCAGTTGCAAGCAAAACATAAGATTAACTTTTACCTATATTACTGAGTCTATCTACGATGTGTGTGTGTGTATGTGTCAGCCTCTGCTTGCACTTTGTTTCACCTCTCAGCTCCCCAGCTAGACCTTAACCTTTCCACTAGACAGAAGGCCAGCACAACTGAAACTATGTGTGTGCCAATCTTGACTTATATGTAAAATGTATAAAACAAATGTTCCAATCTAATACAACTACTTAAAGCTTAATCAGCGATAAATGCATAAAAAATAACCTGCTCTTAACTTGCACTTAGACTCTGGTTTCAGTTTCGCTTCTGCAGAAGCATGCCCTGCAGACGTGTTTCCTGTCAGCCTGCAACTCCGCCTGTCACCCACTGAAGACTATGTGTAAGAATATAAAAACATTCAAAAACCTTTAAATTATAGATTCAACTCAACAATTTAAAGTGGTTCTTCTTGGACCTAGAATAAAGACTTATATAATACCAATATATTTGAACATCTGAATGCATCTAAATGCAACATCACTATTAATAATGAAATGGTAATGATGATTATAAAAATAACAACAAATAATAGCAGTAAAATATTTCTCCTCTTGACACTCCCTCTCTCGACCTCTGGACCACCAGAGGTCGCCATACATTATGTTGGGTCACTCCTTGGCCCATTCATCTGCTTCCCTATCCACCCATGACGTCATGTACATTAGGATCACTTTTCCCACTCTGACCCTCTCTTGGCATTCTGTGACTTAGCGGACCAGACAACCCCATGTCATCTAGGTGGTCTTAATAATAAAATGCCAGCTCCTACTTAAAAACACTTCATGCTTAAGTGGTCTCTGCTCCTTTTCTAGGTCCCTCTCTAGTGGACATCTTCTCCTCTAAGGGATAGAAAACACTTTCTCCCTACTACGACTTCCCTACCTTATGTCCCTCAATTGCTCTCTTCATTTAAACCTGATTCAACTTAACGTTCATTTCTATATATTATTCAACATCACTCATCATGTATAAAACTCTCAAAGTGCTGCTTTCACATCCACTTCCTGTTGCTCGCTCTCTTCTCCCTTATCTGATCATCAACATCCTGAATGCAATGTGTATGAAATCATTTCTATGTATGTAATCTTCAATGCTATTCCTTTGGGTCAGTGACACTTTTAATATCCTCATAAAAAGCTCTCCTCTACCCTAGAAATAAATCTATTTAATATCTGTTTCTAAAGCCTACATTATAACAGCTTATTCTACAAATCAAAAGAAATCACACATTTCTGCTCATCAAAATTTCACTAATCTTTCCCGTTATTATTGTTATTCCCACAGTTTCCCTTTAAGTTTGGTGTGCAACTTCTTATGGACACCATTTATCTTCTGAACAGAATTCAGTTCATTTTACTCCTTTAGCTTAGACATAAAAATAACAATTCCTGCCTCAGTTTTACCATATCTAAATTATCACAAAAAACCCCATAATTATAAACTCATCCTAAAACCCATTTCAAATTTAATCCCCCTTTTTATTTGGACTTCCCATGTGTGTCCAAATAAAACTCAAAATGTGTCACCCAGGCTTAAGAAATTAAAGGGAAAAAAGGTTAGTCATATCATCTCTCTAAACACTCAAACACTACAGCCATCCTCCTCCCAGGTATTTTGCCCTAAAAACCTGTGTTTAAGGAATAAAATCAATCTAATCATTATGTCAAATCTTCTCAAACTCCTTGCTTCATGCAAAGTCTGGATCCTTGGAACTTCCTGGAAACAAAAACCTGTACTTTACATTTCATAACCAACTCTCCCCCTTTATGATCCAATCTGTGTTATAAGAAAGAAACCCCAAAACAGCACAATCATCAAACAAATACATTATAAAAAATAGCAGCAGAAATATCAGCATAATACGAATCTAACCCCAGTCAGTAAAGCAGAAATTCCCTCAAAGCAACTCAAAAGTCAGCATCCCCCGAATTAAGTCTCCCCCTTGTCCTGCTTATGACAAAAGCAAAACAAAGCATCCCATTTCTCTTCCTGGCATGGTAAACTGTTTGTCCACATTCATTCATCCCCTCTTTGGTCCAGTCACTCACATTCACTCACACGCATTCACACATGATGTTTGCTGATATCGAGCCTTCAAATAATCAGATACTCCACATCAGCAAAATGAGCTCAATCATTTGTTTTATTTTGTTGTCCTTTTTAGGAAAATAGTCCTTTAGGCTTTTGTCTGGATTGAATCGCTACAATCCTTTTAGACAGAGACTCACAGCCAATCAGGTCCCCACGATGGACTCCTCTTCAGCCAATTACAATCTGAAAAGCCCACCTTACATTTTGTTCTCCCGAGAATTTTGTCAGCGCTGCTCACCCTCTTCCAGGCCTGCTTCAGAACAAAAAATGAGAAAAAGAGAGCTGCTTATTAGCTCATCAAAGTACAAAACAAAATCACCTGACAGGTTTTTCCTAAGTGCACTACTACAAAAACTATGGGCCCTTTTCGACATGTCCATGTTTATTAAAACTCCTTCTATTAAAATAAAAACAGCAACCTCACAAATCTTAACCAATCCCAAATGTCACCCGTTCAACACACCGAAAACCCCGTCAAAAGCTGCACCGTTTTCCACACGTCTCCCTAGACACTTCACCATACTTACATTCAGCATAAGATATACACCCATTACAACAACGTATCATCACTACATTATAAATATCCTGTCCAAATCTGCATCTCTGAACAGACCTGACCACCGTAATCAATTATCCTGTTACTTTACCATTATATATTTCGCCCAATAATCCTCAACCGCCACCGCTCTCTCTCGAACTGAAAGCCTCCGAGACACAGACACAGGAAGTGTCTTTGTCACTCACTCACTCCAGCTAATTTGCATAGTGACTCACAGCTCAACAGCCAACTTCACAAGAAAAATGCATGTTTAAACCTTATCACATTATTGAATTATTTTCATTTTCTTTCTATACTAATCACTTGCTTTGATCATTCAGTGCAAGAGCACTCCTGACTCACTCTTATAAAAACTACTTTAATCACTGTTCTGTTTGTTTTTTCCATAACTCACTCCCTTGTCATACAGCTTCTTTTGAGTCAACTTCAAGCTTTTATCTATCTTATTAAACATTCACACCATTCTATCACTCATACAATTAGCAAGCTGATTTAATTGCATGTGTTTGTGTCCTTTAGCCAAGTTTAATCACTATCTTTGCATTACTCTTCACAAGCTTGTCTCTATCTTCTTAAGGTTAGTGCATTTTCTGTTTGTGTGGGTCATTTTGTATGTGTTGCTTTGCAGTGATTCAGACTCCTTCACAATTCTCCAGTTAAACAGTCAGTTTTCTCCTTCCCGAATTACTAGCCCAAACTTTTCGATTTCCCACCTTAAATAACAGCCCTCCTAGTCTTCAGCCAGGAGTTAGGGCTTGCTTTCAGGTTCCTGGACACATCATGCTGTGAACAATTCAACCAGAAACTTGCCTTAACATATCCATTGATGTTAACCTATAATTTCTTCTGACCGCGGCTGTGGAGAATTGGTCCAGGTCTGCTTTGCTCCTGAAAATAACAAAACTGAGACATTTTCATTATTATCACGGGTACCTAAACGACCCATTTCTCTTTCTCTGGTCAGAAATACCAACTTATGTCATGTATGTAAGCGTGTTCTTCCTTGCATTATGGGGTCATGTAAATGCAGTGTAAGCTGTTTCTTCATTGCATTTTAAATTGTAATCAGCTTTACTTAATGCGTCTTTCCTCTGAGTTCTGGATTCAAACTATCTCACTTCTGCTTCTCTCCAAAAATAATTTCACATGTAACAATTTGTGCATGTGTGTTTTCTATTCATTAATGTAGTTGTCAGTTATTTACCTTCATTATTTTTACCTTCTCTATTATTTACCTGTTTGTTGTGACGTGGTGGACCTCCCTAAACCACCAAAAGTCCAGCCTTCAAATTTCAACCCAATCATATCCTATATACTCGCAGTCAAACTTGTCCTGCTTCACCTGACACCGGTCCCTCTCTTCACAGTGTCCTGTCCGGCCTTCAAAGCTCCAACAAACACAGTCTGTTTCTTCTCTGTTTTGATGTTTCAGTATTCTTCTCTTAAGTTGAGTTCCAGTCTGGCAAAATATCACGTTCAGGGCCTTCGACTCAGTGCCCCCCAGTCATGTGACACTTTTCATTACCAGCCTCCAGTTTCCCCGTGCATGTTTTGTCACGTGGTTTCCTTCATTCTGCTTCTGGAGTCGTCATACAGTCATATTTTATTTGCACTTTTTTTTTTACTTCTCCATCCATCTTTTCAGTCTTCTCTCTCAAGATTACCTCACGCATGGCAAATATGAGAGTCAGTGCCTTCAAGCAGACATATCCCACTGTTCTTCACCAGCAACTGGGCATATTGCATCACGTGCTTTCATTCATACTGCTGGACTCATCAGTCGTCGTCAGTGTTAATGCTTTCACTTGCACTGCCTTTTGGCTGCAGTCAATTCTTCCATGATGTTCTGTCGGTCTTCCTCAGGAGATTAACTGTCCTTTAAGCTTCTTCTCAGAGTCCGGACAAAGTGACAGGTGAAGCTATCAACTTTTAGCCAAAAAACTGGCCTGTTTTCCCAATTGTGTTGATCTATGCTTTTGCTGCTGAACTCACGGTTCCAGGTTTAAAGACCTCCACCTGTATTAACACACTAAACCATACAATTAATATCCTTTTCATTTCTTTTCTCTTCTGTGCTTTCTCCACCCAGAGTTTAACTCGTCTCTCTCTCTGGGTTCTCTCTTCACACACTCCGTTCCTTTTATGGGCATGCAGCCCCGGTTACACACACACAGGCACACAGAGCCATATTTCCTGTTTCTTCAGACTAATCTAACTCTTTTGTTTTTCATCGTATTTATAGTCTACAGACCCTCTTTAATTCTACTAAATCTTCATCTAAAAACAATACAGCTTTAGTTCACTCACACTTTTAAATAGAGCTCTTTTGTCATTCAGTAATCGTCTCACTCACTGCCTTTTCTCTTAAACTTCCACTTTTTCACTCACTCTACTATCAACCTCCTGAGTGTTATTATTACCTATTTACTTATTTTATACAAATCACGCACAGTCACTCAAATACTTACATCATTCACACAGTTAAAATCACTCAAAATACACTCTCCTAGGAGTATTTTAGACATCCTTTTCATAATCATAAAAGCAAGTCAAACAAAAACAATTTAAACCTCTAATCATTCTCACAGCACACACATAACTGAAAAAATAAAACACACCAGCATTTGTGGCTCAAGATAGGTTACTACTTTAAAATAATATATTGGTCTTAGGTACTGTACAATGCACTCAATCTATATATATATCAATCAAAAGTCAGTCAACTCCTATACATCTACAGTAATCAATCCACACTCTATTTATACAATTCTAGTGAGCAAAACCAGCATCTCAGTCACAGGCATTTAGGAAAATTTACAGACAATATTTATAAAGCTCAATCACACTCTAAACTGAAAGCAACACTCTCCATGCGCGTCACCGCTCCTCATTTGCATTCTCACAGGCTCTCTAAAAATAACTCACAGGACTGTAGCATCCTGTCACTCAGTCAGACTCATCACACACCACTGTTTATACATAATTTTACACAGATCTTATAAATACAACTGCACAGATTTTAGGCCTTTTAAAAACCTATATAATTTTGACAAATTTAAGTTAACGGTCCAACCGATAAAGTCCAACTTTTTTGTAATCAATTAACCAGTATCTGTCCAACAGTTTCTGGCCCAATTTCTAAGATCCCTAACTCAATTTAAAAGCGTGAACCAACCCAAACTCTGCCTGAAGCTCTATTTTTGGGCATTTCACATCCCAGGCTTCCCCGAAGTTTTAAGTTAAAGTTACATGCCCGAAGTCCAACTTCTGCTGGCCAAAAAAGCGCAGATACCGTTCCAAACGGTAAAGTGGTCCAACCACTAGCTTATCTCAGGATGCCCTGTACCCCATGGTCAAGCCAAACCGAGCTAATCCTATTCGCCGATAGGTCAACAATGCGCGTCCACATCGAGGAGGGATCGCAACGTCCGGGCTATGCGCTTCTTAGCAGCCCAGCTGCCGTTCTAGAAAATTTATAATACTTTGAAACACCCGTTAACCCCCCAGAAAAGGGTATAACTGAAGCACGTCCAACGTGTCTGACCAATGGGGATTCTCACCCACAAAATGACCAAATTCCCTACCACACTAAATTAGCAGTCCAACTGCTTTAACTCTCTCAACGGCTCCAACCGTTCTTAATTCTCTCAGCGGCTCCAACCGCTTTTAACTTTCTCAGTACTGTACTTTATTACTTTCATTATCACCAAAATCAAAACAGACCTTCACCAGTAATTACAGTGACCAGGCTTTAATTTGACATGCCCAATGTGACACCTTTTGGAAATATATTTCAACAGGCCGTGTCTTACCTTTAAATGCCCCGGGGAATGCCTCCTCACTTTCACCACTGATTAGTGTCTGCCCGTCTAATCACCACGGACCCCGGATCTCTCCGTCTACACCTCCAAAATCCCCCTTTTTCCACCGGACGAGCCCCCAAATGTTGGGTTCAGGAATTGAGGAGGTAGACCAAAATAATGACCACTGATCCGGCCGGGTGCAATTAGACGGCATTTTAATGAATACACGCAGCGTGGAGCCAACACTGTACAGATTCAGTGTTGAACTCCCTTACAATTGTCAGAACCCAATATTTATAGGGGTGAAACAGTACAGCCCCCCTTTCTGTTGCCAGGCAGAAACCAAAACCACAATGACTTTTAACATAGTTTGAAAAGAACATCGTCTCGTCTCCATCCAGGTGCCTTCCTGTTGTCCCCGGACGCTCGCCTTCGCTGTCGCTTGTCTCTAGAACATCCTGCACCTGCTTCTTCATCAAACAGTCACATATGCACGCACAATTTTTGCAGTTGCAAGCAAAACATAAGATTAACTTTTACCTATATTACTGAGTCTATCTACGATGTGTGTGTGTGTATGTGTCAGCCTCTGCTTGCACTTTGTTTCACCTCTCAGCTCCCCAGCTAGACCTTAACCTTTCCACTAGACAGAAGGCCAGCACAACTGAAACTATGTGTGTGCCAATCTTGACTTATATGTAAAATGTATAAAACAAATGTTCCAATCTAATACAACTACTTAAAGCTTAATCAGCGATAAATGCATAAAAAAATAACCTGCTCTTAACTTGCACTTAGACTCTGGTTTCAGTTTCGCTTCTGCAGAAGCATGCCCTGCAGACGTGTTTCCTGTCAGCCTGCAACTCCGCCTGTCACCCACTGAAGACTATGTGTAAGAATATAAAAACATTCAAAAACCTTTAAATTATAGATTCAACTCAACAATTTAAAGTGGTTCTTCTTGGACCTAGAATAAAGACTTATATAATACCAATATATTTGAACATCTGAATGCATCTAAATGCAACATCACTATTAATAATGAAATGGTAATGATGATTATAAAAATAACAACAAATAATAGCAGTAAAATATTTCTCCTCTTGACACTGTCTTAAATAATACTTGATGACGAGCAGCTCACTAACTCTGACATAAACTTCACTCATCTTTCAGCAGACGTGTCCATCCTTGCTTTGTTTCCTTCTGTGCGGTGTTAAAGCATTTAGGACTCTTTCCGTTGGTGAGACATTAGTGCTCAGTCTCTGTTACAGTTACAGGTATTCACGTCCTGCCTGTCTGCAGGTGTTTACACTTGGATAAAGACAGGTTTGTTGATGACAATAAATAATTCTGTGTTTTTAGCATTTTCCCTGTTTTGCACGTCGTCCCCGTCATGGTTGGACAGACGCCGCTGCTGAAGGCGCTCGTCTGTCCGCCCCTGTTGCCGTTCATTGATGATGATGTTTCCTGTCGTTGTTCAGAGTACCAGCTGGAGTCAGAGACACTGAGCCGATGTGAGCTGCTGAGAGGCGTCGCTGTTGCCAAAGAGCAAGATGAGATCCCTCACTGCACTGAGGACGGCAGGTTCAGGTGCTGGATTTGGTTTTTTATAATCCTGATAACGAAATATCAGCAGCACCTCTGAGCCACAATATGAACACTCATATATAATACTTTAAAAAGTTCAACTTATGAAGCACGAACAGCTTTATACAGAAGTCCTCAAACATTTTATATTCACCAGCCAGATTAACAGTTTCTACGTGTGTGTGTGTGTGTGTGTGTGTGTGTGTGTGTGTGTGTGTAGACCTGTGCAATGCAGTGGGCGGGGTCAGGAGTGTTGGTGTGTCGACACTGAAGGTCAGGAGGTCATCGGGACTCGAACCAGCAGCTCAGCTCCTCACTGTGAGAAACACCAAAACACGTCTGATGGAAATCAGCTGTAAACCTTCTCCTCTGCTCTTAACATCACGTTTAATTCTCCTGCTGGAGATGTGATGTTGTATGATGATGATGATGATAATAATGTGGAAAATAAATCAACATATAACAGCATACAGCACAGACAGGTAGGAAAGAATAAAAATGATAATAAAAACAAATTACATCATTAGTTTTAAATAAAAAACACAAACTTTTGAAAATTGCTCATTCATATAAAAATAATCATAAATAGCTTAAACATTACTGTAATCTTTCTTAACATTTTTTTCTTGCATATTTCAATATTTAACTTCAGGAAAATGAAGCTCTGAGAATTTTTTATTTATAAAGATTAAAGGATTACATTTAGATTTTATATACACAAATTTACAATACTAAACACATGTTTCTTATTATGATCTGCTTTCTTCTCCTTTTTTATTTTTTAATAATAATAATAATAATACAGCAGAATAATAAAAGCAACATAAGAGCAAGCAGTTTACACAATCATAAAAGCATAAGACATAAAACAAATTTAAATAGCAGAGTGGGGAGGTTATGTGGGATAAGCTATTTTGCTATTATCTCAATTAAAATCGACACTTTATAAAAATTTAAATCTAAATAAATAAAAACAGAAGATGATGAATAAGAAATTCATGGATCTCCACTCTGAGAAGCAGTGAGCGGTACAAAAGAGCAAACAAAGACACAAAAAGAGCAAGAAGAAGTTCGGAGGAGGAACAGTAACGTGAGTATCTGTGTGCGCAGGCCCGTCTCCCTGCCAGCTGCAGGCCGGCCTGCGGTGTTCGCCTTCAGGCCTCTTTGAGCCAGTTCAGTGTGACTCCAGCAGGGGGCAGTGCTGGTGTGTGGATCGGGACGGCATGGAGCTCTACGGGACCAGACAAGACGGGAGACCCCGCCGCTGTAAGTCTCTGTTCTCCAGAGTGGGTGTGAAACCAGCTGCTTAGTGCTGCAGCTCTGAGTGTTTGGGTGTTGCTGGAGCTCTGTGGGCTGTTTGCTCTCTTCACTGGAAGCTGGAATGAAGTTTAAAGCACGTGGTTCATGTGGCTAATCTTTGTTTATCTGAACACAAAGTTTTTAACTTACCAGCTTATACAAACCTGTTACTCTGTCTCCTCCTCCCGCCTCCTGCTCTGATTTCTGTTAAACTGTGTTTGCTGGACTGTCTGAGATAATCAGACTCATCGACTTGCTGACCTCTGACCTTCAGGTCCTGGCGGCTGTGAGGTGAGGTCCAGGCGGCTCCTTCACAGCTCCTCCAGGTCGTCTTCTCCTCCTCAGTGTGCTGAAGATAGCAGCTTCCTCCCGGTCCAGTGTAAATTCATCAACACCACAGACAGAACAGAGCTGGACCTGCTGCACGCCTTCAACAGGTAACATACCTGCCTGCACACCTGCCTGCACACCTGCCTGCACACCTGCCTGCACACCTGCCTGCACACCTGCCTGCACACCTGCCTGCACACCTGCCTGCACCTTCACACAAATGCGATGTTGCCTGGAAGCATTTTAAGTCTGGCTCTGTAAACAGTGATGAGCCGACTGGTCACATGATCTGTGACCTCACTCATCCTCCTGATGAGTTTATGGTCTCAGTCGCTGTTTTAGTTCTTATTGAATAAAACTTTTGGAAATGATGCTTCCATCAGAGCCAGAAAGGACCAGGAGGCGGGCGCTGGGTGAGGGCGGAGCTTGTGCGCGTGTGCAGTAGTGTTTTTATCATCTCTGTAAATATGAAACATAAATATGTAAAGATGATTATTATGTAAATATTATTCACTGTAGCCAAGGTACAGTAACAATGAGCGTACTGTTGCTGCGGCTTTGAAAACGTGACACTAGTTCAAAATTAACGTTGAAGGTTGGTGTTTAATCTGAAAGCAGCAGCTGCTGATGTCATCATGCTTTTGGACCGGATCTCCTGCGACCTGCAGGCGGAGCTTTAGCTGGTCCTGCAGCTGCTTTTGTTTATTTCATTAAAGTTTAATTAAGTAATCTTGTGAGTTGAACTCTTGTTAGCAACATTAATCCTTTTGAAAGAATATTTCCTGCTGTGGTTAAAGGATCAGTGATGATGCTTCACCCAAAACAAGTTTTACTGTAGTCATGTCCTCATGTTTACACCAACAATGTGAGACAAGTCAGACAGTAGAGCAGAAAACCCTTGAATCCATGTCTGAGGTCAGATCACAGAGTGCATATAAAAGATCATCACGGGACAGTGAGGGAAACAAAGCCAAACATGAAAATGTAACAAGATACACCAGGACTCGGAAAAGCCCTGGAAAACATGGGAAAGCAGAGTGACGAGTGTTGCAGAAAACTGGTGGTGAAAAGAGCAATGGGTGGAAGTAAAGTCACCTGTGCAGCAAAACAAAGATTTCAAAATAAAACAGGAAGTGGCGCTGTGAGTGTGTTTGTTGTTTCAGGTTTCCAGAAGCCTTTGAGACTTTCAGCAGCTTCAGGAAGTTTTTCCCGCTGGTTTCCTCCTACTGCTTCTGCTCAGACAGCCGAGGCCGAGAGCTGGAGAACACAGGTACGTACACACACACACACACACACACACACACTAACAAAATGTATTTATTCATCAAGAAAATCTTCATCAGAATCAGTGCTGTGACAGAATCATCAGGTCCAGAGTTGCACATTAAAGGACTGAATGGATAAATTTGATGAGTAGACACGAGAACATAAGTACATCAGTAAGGATGATGATGATGATGATAACAGCGGTGACTGTGATGAAGGTGTGCTCTTTCTGCCCAGGTGTGGAGCTCCTCCTGTCTGAGGTGTACGACTCGGCGTTCTCTGGTCTTCGCTCCGGTCACTCCTTCTCTCAAACCAACATCTACCGAGTCCTGCAGAGGAGGATGCTGGGAGTCCGCCTCGCCCTCACAGGACACTTCAGATGTAAAATTATTTAGAAAAACGTCTCCTGCTGGTTCAATCTTTTCAAACAGAGTTATCGCTGCTGTAAGGTGGAGACACTGGTCAAAGCTGGTTGGGTTAGCTGGATTGGTTTGGACTGTGGTTTAGTAGTTTTATTGTAGGTTAACTGTAATGTGTTCAACTGTGTAAGTCAGGCAAGTGTTTCATGTTGTTGTGGAGGTCAGAGGCCATTGTTGCACCTGGACAAACACCTCGCTGTGATATCAGAGCTTTCATCCTCTACTGGGAGTGTTGGAGGTAGAATGGAACAGCTACATGGAAAGTTTCCTGTTCGTGGATCATCTCGTTTTAAAGTGTAGCAGCAGGTGACCGCTGGATCAGTTAACACTGGTTTAAACACGTATGTGACCTCCACCTCCCATCCTGCTCTCTGTCTCAGGTCCATCTCCCTGCGAGGAGGAGCGGCGAGCAGCAATGGAGGCGAACAGCGTGTTCATCCCGTCCTGTGAGAGCGGAGGAGCCTTCGCCTCCAAACAGTGCCAGCTGGGGGGGCAGTGCTGGTGCGTTGACCCCGCGGGGAGTGAGCTTCCTGGGACTCGACAGCACGGAGACTCCCTGACCTGCAGTGAGTGTTTGAGCTCAGAGGGTCCGAATGTTTCTACACTTCTTCTCATTTGTCTCACAGTTTCTGCATCTGTCTTCAAACCTCCTGATGTCTTATCTCGTTTATCTTTTCTCCTCCTCCAGGTTCAGGTCCAGCTGACTGCCGCTCTCAGCGTCGTCTGGCTCTGTCCCGTCTCTTCTCTGGTCCCGTTGAGCCTCCTTTTCAGGCCTCCTCTGGTAGCCCTCCAGCCTCCTGTCTCTCCCTCCTCCAGCCTCTCAGGGACCTCCTCCCAGTAGACTCTGACCCCACCTCCTTTCTGTCTCAGCTGGTCGAAGTCCTGCATGGCCTGTTCCCCTCTGTGGGCGGGGCTCTGCAGGCTCTGACTCGCTCCTCCCCCCAGCGCTTCCAGGAGAATCTGTTTGGAGGGAAGTTCCTGAAGAACGCAGCAGCTTTTAACTTCAGTGGGGCGGTGGGATCTCGGGGAGCTCTCAGTCTGGACCGGCCATCCTCTCAGACCCTCGCTGTCCGCCTGCAGAGGAACCAGGACCTGGTCCAGTCTGTCAGCAGAGCCCTGGAGGACCCCGCCTTCCTCTCCACCCTCCAGCAGACGCTGACGGGTCTCAGCAGCTCTCAGTCTGCCTCCGTGGAACAGGTGACGTTTCCACGCTGCCGTGCATTTGTGAAACAGGTGTGTTTTTGTGGTACTGTACCTCTCCCTCTGCCTCAACTGGTCAAAAACTACAAATAAATAAATCTATGAAATCTGCAGAACTTTCAGAGACTTTCTGAAATTCTTCTGCTGATATCAGCAAGCATCAGGGCTCAGCCTTATTCAGCCATTTAAATCTGACCTGTGGACAAATGCAGCCATGAGAACAGGCTCACATCTCATCCAGCAAACTGTGACACACACCTGAACATCCTGCCTGGTTCTGCTTTTAAAGAGAAGCTGGAACAACATCAGCGTCTAACCTACCAGTTCATCCCATCATCTTCTGTTGACTCGTGCGCATCTAGTTTTTCTCCATCATCAGTTAAAAATGTTGATATTTTCCAGGTCCTCGCTCCTCTGCTGCGCTCCTGCTCCGCTGGTGATGACGATGACCTGGCGGCCATCTTTGTTCCCAGCTGCACACAGAGCGGTGCTTTCCAGGAGGTCCAGTGTCAGGGTGCAGAGTGTTGGTGTGTTGACCCTCAGGGGCGGGAGGTGAAGGGGTCTCGGACCGTCGCTCGACGACCTCGCTGTCCGTCCCCCTGTGAGAGAGCGCGGGCGGTGGCCCTCGAGGTGAGATCGAACATGGCGGCTGGTGCTGAAATCCACATCCCGGCGTGCTCGCAGGACGGAGACTTCCTGCCGCTGCAGTGCGTCGGCTCACGGTGCTTCTGCGTGGACGCTGATGGGAAGACAATGACTGCTGGGCCAGCAGGGGGCGCTGTCACGTGTAAGACTCAGAAATATTTCAGCTCAGAGATATTTGTATTGTTTTCCCTCAAATTTTTGTTTCTTCTCTTTTTTATGTTGGAATAAAAACAGGAAGAAAAAAATAAATCTTATTAAAGTGCAAGAAGAAGCGTAAAAGCAGCAGGCGATCATTAAACACTCGCTCATCATCAGATTGAATTCTGAGCAGCTGCTGTGCAGCACAGACGCAGTAACCACAGACTCGCTTTTTCCTCCAGCAGTGCTTCAAGAGTTTTACCTTGAAAAAACTCAGATTACAGCAGTTCTAAACTATAAGTGGTTCTTCTGTAAAGATCCGGTTTTGTCTTGTTTTGGGTTTTTTGTATTTTACACTTTGCGTTCACAAAGTTACAGGATGCTCTGTTGTTTCGTTTCAGGTCCAGAGAGAAAAGCACAGACGCTTCGATCCTCTGCAGGTCAGATCAAACCTGACGCCTGAGTCCAATCAGACCCAAAGTTCAGCCTCAATTTTGGGACATTAAACATAAACGGTTTCATTAATTTATGTGACAAATTGTTTTTGTGCTTGATGAACTTTGTCTTTCACGTGAATTTTCTTTCTTTCTTTCTCTGATTGTTTAAATTTCCTGACTCACAGTCAGGCGGTTACAGTTATTTTAACTCAGCGCTTCTTTTCTCTCGCTGTCATCTGACTGAACGACGTGTCTGTTGATACGTTTGTTGCAAATCAGGCAAAAAGAAAAAAGAATGTTTTAAAAAATAAATACAAAACAGTGAAAAAATACAGAAATACAAAAGTATTTATAAACGATAAATGTTCTATAAATGAAAACAAAGATAAATAAACAAAAGTAAATGTCAACTTATATCGCACTAAATTGCTAAAAAGTCATCTTTAGGTCATGTGACATACATTTATTTGATGAGTTAGTTATTTAGTTTTGATTTTGGCAGCTTTTGTCCTCCACCGTCTAAACGAGTCTGTTGTGGTCTCTGCAGGTCGGTGCTCGAAGGCGTTGGCCGAGGTCGAGACCTTCAGACAGGAAGTGAAGAGCGTCGTCTCGCTCTCTAACTCCTCCCACATCCCTCTGGGATATGGATTCCTACTGGCCGAAGGTCTGCGTCTGACCCGTGAGGAACTCCAGATCAGCCAATCAGAGGAGGAACTGCAAGTTTCTGAGACGCTACTGAGGCGCCCCAGAGCTGCTCTGCGATTGGCTGCTTTCTCCAGTGAGTCACAGACTTTCAAAAGGATTTAAATCAATATATAAAAATACTTTTATTGTGGTATAAAAATGTAGTTACTGTCGTGCTTCCTGTAGTCCCAGGAAGTGTTCTCAAGGAACTAAAACAACAAACAAAAGAAAAATCTGAACATTTTTTCATTGGACTTGAACCTTGTGCAGGTTTTTAAACGAGAGTCACACAAGCACTATTTTAAAAAAGGCCTCGTAGAAACCAGATGAACAAAATGACAAAGAGCTGAAAGACAGATGATCTGAAAGAAAGAGAAAACGTTCTTGGAGTGCGTATACTAAGCACATTTTCCTTAATTATTTGAATATGCGTGTCCCGCCTTCATGTCATCGCGCTGACGCTCGTCTTCTTCCTGCTCAGCTGTTCAGATGCTGCTGCCTCCTCAGCGTCGCTCGTACCAGCCGTTTACTCCTCGGTGTGACGCCGACGGACGCTGGCTGCTCACGCAGTGTTACCACAGCACAGGTCTGTCTCTCTGACACACACACACAAACACACACACGAACACACACACTTTTTTACAGAATAAATGTGTTTTTCAGGTCAGTGTTGGTGTGTCGATGAAGACGGAGAGTACATCTCTGATTCTCTGACCAGCCGCTCGCTCAGCCTGCCCAAATGTAAGACACACACACACACACACAAACACACAAACACAAAGTTCACTTAGCCACATCAGTCTTTGTTGCAATCATAACCTTTGTGTGTTTGTTTCCCTGCAGGTTTGACTCGCTGTCAGAGAGCAAAGGCTCGCTCCCTGCTCTCCGGTTGGATGAAAGGCTCTGACATCACCACTTCCTCACCTTACCACCCAACCTGTGAGCAGGTATTAACCCACAAACATGCATACACCCTTTTCCCAGCAAGCTGACACTCCTGTGAACACACATCAGCCAGGGATTAAACTTTGTCACATCTCTCTCAGCAACTGTGAGATGCTGATGAGAACAACAGAGCTACTGCAGGTGGGACGTAACGACCAGTGAAACCAGTGAAACCACTGAATATGATTTTTGTAGGGAAACAAACCAAGAAAAATACTTTCTGGTTGGATTCCAGCCGGAGACACAAATCTTCTTTGGGCTGTTGTCAGGATGATGATGATGATGATGATGATGATGCGGAGCTGCGCGCTGACGTCTGTGGCAGGAGAGCAGCTGAAAGTAGCTTTCAGTGTTTTACGACCTTCAGCTGCTCAAACTGCCTTTACTTAGATAAAGTTGTATTTCATCTGAACTCTGTGTGTGTGTGTGTGTGTGTGTGTGTGTGTGTGTGTGTGTGTGTGTGTGTTTGTTTCAGGACGGTCGTTTCTTGGTGCTGCAGACAGGGGGCGCTGCAGGCTGGTGCGTGAACCCTCTGAGTGGAGGGACGATACAAACGGCAACACCAAACGCAACAGGACAGCTGACATGTATACGCACACACACATGCACACGCACACGCTCCTCTTAGTGATGCATTCACTGTCTTGCTTGACTCTGTAAACTCTGTGTGGTGCGTTCAGGTCCCAGCTGGTGTCAGCTACAAGGACTCCAGTGTCGCCCTGATGGCTCCTTCACTCCTCTTCAGTGTGATGTCACTTCCTGCTGGTGCGTGTCCGAGAATGGACAAGAAGTGGGCAGGACGAGAACATCTCGACAGACAGGCCGCACGCCATCATGTGACCGTAAGAACTAGCTGAGCTCTGTGGCGGGATGGTGTATTTCCTTCCTGTGTCAGTTTGCGTTGATGAACTTCACTCGTAGCTCATCAGCGCCCTCTGGGTGAATTGTTACTATCACAGTAACCGTAGGATCAACAGGAAGTGGATTGGCTCTCTGTGGCTTGGCTCTGATGGTATATGTCTTCTCCAGGTCCTCTGTGCCCCGCCCCCATCATTACCCATGGTGCACTGGTGTGCCGCCCACCAGCTGATGGACGCCAGAGCTGTGACCTTGCTTGTTACCATGGCTACCAGAACTCACTTGCTATCAGCAGCTTCCTGTGTGAGACTGCGAGTCGGAGATGGGATGCAGACCAGAAGCCGCTGAGCGGAGCCTGTCAAAGTGAGATGCCTGACCTCTGACCTCCTTAAAGGGCTACACCACTGTTTTTAAACTTTTGTGTGTCACTTTTAAGCAAACCTGTTTTCTATTTTGCTTATTTTAAAATCAACTTTTATTCTGTTGTTCAGTCTCTCGGCCTCCGCAGTCCGTGTCCGCCTCGCAGCTCTGGGTGTTGCCCTCGTCCTGCTCCCAGATCAGCCGGTTACAGTCTCTGCTGTTCAACACAATGACCAGCAGGGGGCTCTGTTCTGCACAGGTGACCTTACCTGTTTACAGTCTGTATTCATTTTCTCTATTGTTGGAGATGCAGAATGCAGGTCTCATTGAAAACATTGTGTTTCTGGGACATGTATCAGTTCAGGATCTGCACACACATTTCTTTCCCTGTTCATTCAGTGTGTGTGTGTGTGTGTGTGTGTGTGTGTGTAGCTTCCCTCATCAGGCCGCGCTGTGTCGCTATGTGACGACTCCTCGGTGACTCTGCAGTGTGACGGTGACAACTCGCTGAGGTTGACGGTGAGATGGAGCGCTGCTCTCTATGACCTCCCGACCTCTGACCTCCCAGACCTCCATGACGTTGGTGAGCAGACCATAGACTGTATACAAAAGATGGGCATAACCACTGTGACCCATTTGGTTTTGGGCTTTCACATGATTTCACAGTTTTTTTTAGCACAAAGGTCAAACTCATATTCTTTTCAACCCTGACGTTTACAATTAGTAGCCAATCAGGAGACAGTTGGGAGGAGCTTAAACAGCTCGTTTCAAATAGAGGACGATGCAAAGCTGCTCTAGTTGAGCCCAAGAATAAAATCATGTAAATAAGACGGAGACATCCACTTTAAACTTTTTAGCTATTTGTTCATCAAGTTTTTAAATTTCAATTCAACGACCTGAGAGGGAACGTGTTTGATGACATCACAGGTCTAAGGTTTAGCACAATGAGTGAAATCCGGAGAGTTTAAATGGGTACAAATCTGGTTTTATTCTAGAAGACTTTTTTCTCATAAAGTTACATTTTGAGTTTATTTTTATTATTTCAGGTCTCTTCCTGAATGAGTCCAGACTTCTGGAGGGACTTCAGGGAATTCTGCGCTCCGTGTTGTCATCAGAGCCCAAACTGGTTTCTGTGACTACACCGAGCTTCGGCTGTTCCCATGGTTACCATCTGGACAGTGACGGCGAGGGCTGTGGTGAGTCTCTGTTCAGCTCAGACATCCAGACTCTGGACCGCAGAGTGTTTCAGAGTGTGGGGAGTGTGGGGTCTCCTTCACTCAAACTTTGGTGCCCTTCGTTTGTGGTTTTCTGTATAAACACCATAGTTTGAGCCTCGTTTGATCCTCGTGGCTTATATCAGAATAAAATACGCACAGGTGCGTCTTCACCTGGAGCTCAGTAAGAGGTGTGTCGGGTCCATGTCTCCGTCTCTGCAGTCGTCTGTTTGTCCCGTAACTCAGTCTAGTTTCTCTGTTTCCAGTCGTTTGTCCTGCTGGCAGTTTCTCCCAGGAGGGGGTGTGTCATCTGTGTCTTCAGGGGACCTATCAGGACGAAGAGGGGCGGGACTTCTGCAACAGGTGTCCCACAGGGTCATCACCTGCTGGAGCATCATCTGTCAAAGAATGTGAGTGTTTTTAAACCAGGATTCATTTATTTATGACGTGACTGAAACCAAACCGGGAGATTTTGTGTTTTAGGTGAAAGTTTAAACTACATCATGAAGCCACTTCCTGTTAATGTGTTTATTATATTTATGTTTTATTCTATCTGCGTGCCTCAGATGGCTCAAAATATTTCTGTTATTTTATTCTAAAATTATTGAAAACTGCATGTTTTACGAACTCGTTAAAGATCTCTGATCTATAATCAGTGTGATCATCAAACCTTAATAGAGAGAAGCGTGAGTGTCGAACACTTTGTGTTTGTGCATGCGTGTGTCAGGTGTGACCGAGTGCCAGAGGCGGGGCCTGCGGTGCTCACAGCGAGGTGACTTCCTGCCAGCGCAGCCGGATGTCCTCGCGGGCAGGTGGAGGTGCTTCAACAGCGTGGTGGAGCTCGAGTGGAGCAGCAGCGAAAAGGTTCTGACTGATGACGAGTGCTCAGGTGAAGATGTAGCAGCCAATCAGAGAGCAGCTGTTCACAAGTTTGTTTTTGAGCATTCTCTTTAGTGTGTGTGTGTGTGTGTGTGTGTGCGTGTGTGTGTGTGTGTGTGTGTATTGCAGTTCTCAGGAGGTTTCAAGCTGTTCCCAGATCAGACCTGATTGTTGGAGCTGCAGATGCTGAAGTGCTGCAGACGATGACCTCTGACCTCACTGCCTGTGTCCGGGGTAATGCACGTGTCTCTTATTTTCAGGAGTTTCTCCATTATTCAGGGCCGCTGGATTATTTTCCTGCTCTGGATCCAGCCTCAGCAATCTGACGAGTAACTCTGGAGTATTTTTGGTTTGTGGTGTAAAAACTCATCAACACTGCTGCTGTTTCTGTCACAGCGTGTGCAGCACAGCCTTCCTGCCACCATGTGGCGTTATTCAACAGCCAGACTCAGTGTGAACTGTACAGCACACACAGCCTGAACACACACTGCAACACCTCCCAGCAGGTACACACCTACACACACCTACACACACACATAAACACATATCCTTAGAAATAACAGATTTACATAAATAAACATAAAATTTTAATTTGTTTTTTTAGGCCACTGGTTTTCTGGGTAATGCTCAGGCTGAGCTGTTTGATTCGCTAAGCTGCTATCTGAGAGTGAGGGGCGGAGCTTCAGATCTGCTGGTCATCAGAAAGAAAGGTACTGCTATCATCAGAACCATGTGACTGAGGTGTGCTGCAGCTGTGTGTACCTGTGTGCTCAGTCTGGTGTGTGTGTGTGTTTCAGATGCAGAGTTTTCCTCGCAGCAGCACAGTTTTGTGAGGATGAGGATGATGAAGGCGGTCTCAGGTGTGTTCAGGACTCAGGTGTTCTCCTCCAGGCGGACCTCTCTTTCCGACGCTCATCGTTTCTGTCAGGACGGCTGCAGCCGCGACACCTGCTGCGACGGATTCATCCTTAACCAGAACAGCCTGGAGGGAGGTACGTTACCATGGAGACCATGGAGACACGGACAGGTGATAGCTGATGAATTAAAGTGCCTCGTCTCGATTTGTCTCTGTCAGGTACCCTGCTCTGTGGCTGGTTGAGAGCTCCATCAGTGCTGACGTGCGGGGACCAGGACTGGGATGTGATTGGTCAGGGAGCGGCCAAACGCACTTGCGGGGCGGGGCTTACCTACAACGAGCAACAACGCAGTTTTGTGTTTGACTTTGGAGGACAGAAGTTCACCATCAGTAAGAAAAATCAAGTCACGGCTAAAATCCGTCACTAATAAAACACGTAACCACGCGACTAAAGCACTTCCTGTTTCTTCCTTCCAGCTGATTCTGCTCTGCCAGCTGACAGCAAGAACAAGAAGGACTATCAGGCCTCCATCATCAGCTTCCAAGCCATCTACCTGAACACTGGTACCTGTACCTATTTGAGGACATATTTTAGCACTTCATGAAAAATACATAACAGAGAACTATGATCAGCTGCCTCTCCGGTGAGTCTCATCCTGCACACGACCTCCAGCTCTGCTGTTGGGTGTCTGATAGAGAGGACGTCCTCATTCTGTGAGCACAGCACAGCAGATCTCCAGAGCAGGACTGCCCATAAACCAGCTGCAGGATGAGATCCTCTCTGAGGAAGCAGAGCTGCTGTGGGAGAAACTGGCTACAATTACACCAAAATAATAATTATTTACACCTGCAAGAAAAAAAGATCAGACTCTGTAATGTTTACAGAAACAGCATTGATGACAGTACTGAAATAAAACAGCACTTACTTTAGTTTTTCTTAGTGACTTCACATAAACCCCTAAATGTTTCTGCTCCATGCTGATTGGTTGGGTGAAGACTTCCTCCGTCGATGACGTTTGTTTCCAGGCAATAACTAGACAGTGGATGTCGTCGTGGTTCATGGAGCGGTGATGTTGCTGAAAGTTATTTTACTATAATCCAAATCTGTTTATTCTCTTAAGCCGTTCTTCCAAAAACATGTTTCTCCTGTGAGATTTACATCTACAGTTCTGTCGAGGTTTAGTTTCTGGACAAGCTCAAGAGCGCCCCCTACTGAACAGGTGGTCCAGATAGTAGAAATGATCAGAGGTTCTCAGAAGATCAAAAAGGACCACCACAGAGAGCTAGCCAGTAATGAAACCATGAGACAGGAAGGGACAACTAAAGTTTCAAAATAAAACTGAGGGAACTGTCACTTACTGTTATTCTCTCAAAGAGATTCAAAAATAAAATGTGCTAAAATAATTCCTTTAAATCACTCGCTGATGACATTGTCTCAGTTCTGCTTGTTTGTTGTTGTGATGCAGCTTCGGCCGTCGGTGGTTCTGGTTCTTCTTCGTGTGCTGCAGCTGAGCTCAGCCCTCCTCTGGACGGTTTGTACAAACAGAACAAAAGTCTGAAGTTTCTGTTGGATGGTTGGCAGCGTGTCAGTGAACCGAACGCTTTTATGGGCTCTGTTTGTGTTTGCAGCGTCAGTTCAGCTGAAGTTTGCGTCTCTGTCTGAGGACGACGTTCTCGTGGATCCTCAGAGGAAGCTGCCCGTTCTCTCCTTCTGGCTCAACAAGAACAACTACAACTCCCAGCAGGCACAGCTGTGGTGTCTCACGCGTATGTGAAGCTGCCTTCTCTTCCTGTAATCTGTCTCTGAACACACATCTGAATATGAAAATGCAGATTCTGGTTTTCTGGGTTCTGCTTGTTGTAAAAGTCCCATTGACCAATCATGTAGCAGCTTCAGTTCTCTGCATGTGGAGTTAAGGAGGGCAAACCGATTGATAGTTGGCCTGTCATTAGCCATGCTGTTTATATGCTGGAACCCCTGAAAATGCGCGGACAGGTTAGTGTCTGTGTCGGGACAGCTGCCTCAGTCTTTCAGTCTTTCACGCTGGCATCACGTCAGCGTTGCTCCTCGGTGGTTTCCTCCATCAGTCCTGAGACGCTGTGTGGTTTCAGGTTGTGAAGAGGAGCTGCAGTGCTCCATTGCTGACCTCAGAGATGCTGACTCGGCAGGTTTCTTCAGCTGCTCGTTGTATCCGGACAGCAGAGTTTGTGGAGCTTACGATAAACCTCTGAGACGACCCTGCAGGCCCCTGCTGGACAGAGCGCCCAACAACACCTACAGCAAGAAGGGTAAAGAGGGGAGCTCAGAGAGTCACTGTCATGACTTCATAGCTGCTCCTGCTGTTTTTAAACACCGTGTGTGTGTGTGTGTGTGTGTGTGTGTGTGTGTGTGTGTGTGTGTGTGTGCGTGTACATGTGTGTGCATTTAGTGGATCTTTCTGGACCGGTGAAGAGTTTCTATGAGAGAGTTTCCTTCAAGAAGATGGTTTCTTACTCTGTACGCAGCCGAGTCAGCCTGAGAGAAAACACACCGCTGTCTGAGGGGTAACACACACACACACAAAATGTTTGGTTTCGTGTTGAAAGATTTCAGAAAATACTTTAAATAGTAAAACCTCAGTGCGGTGGATCTGCTGCAGGTTCATGGAGTGCGAGCGCCGTTGCGACGAGGATCCCTGCTGCCGTGGCGTCGGCTTTGTCCGTGACACCAAATCCAGAGGTATCCATAAAACTGTAGCTCTGTGTGTGGAAAGTTTTTGTTTTTTAATCTTCATACTTTTTAACGGTAACTCTTCTGGTTGCAAAATGATTTTGTAGAAGTCTTACAGCATAAGCTGTTTATCTGTGACCTCAGTAAACTGAATATAACACGATGAGCATCTCAGTGGAGTCAGAAAACAGGCTCATTCCCAGTCAGACCCACTCTGTGCACAACATCGGCAAAGAGCAGATAAGGCAAAAACCACTGAGTGACATCAACTCTGGTGTGTGTGTGTGTGTGTGTGTGTGTGTGTGTGTGTGTGTGTGTGTGTGTGTGTGTGTGTGTGTGTGTGTGTGTGTGCAGGAGGGTCTGATGTGGTGTGTTTAGCTCTGATTAGTCTCGGGGTTCAGACCTGCAGCGAAGACAACGTGACGACCTGGAGGACTCAGGACTGCAGACCGTCAGCAGTGAAGACCACACCGGACCCCTTTGGCTGGTACCAGAAACCCGGTACTGAAAACGCATGCACGCACGCACACGCACACACGCACGCTTTAAGGCGGCAGGCCTTCAGTTTATCTGAACATGAGGCTGAAGGAGGCAGAGCTCTGTGTGAATAAAGACTGTGTTCTGCTTTGCAGTGAATCAGTGGAGTTCGTCTCCTGCTCTCTGTCCTCCGTTCAGCCTGCCACCGACCGAAACCAACAGTAAGACTCCACCCACATGTAGATACTCGCAGTAATACTGTCAAAAGTACTTAAAGTACTGCCATTACGTCTTTTATCGCTCACCCCTGAGCATTTTTCACAGTTTCGCTGGACGACTGGAGTCTCCTCGCCGACTCTTCAGTCCTCGTCGACCCGTCTCTCTCTACCTATGATGTCATCCACGTGAGCCGTGATATCGCCGATGACAGAGATATGACCAGGGACTGGTGTCTCCATGGTAACCATATGTGGGGGTTTTTTTACTACTCTTTGGTGTACCTCGCTGTCAGATCCTGACTCTGCTCTGCTTCTCATCAGCCTGCCAGGAGGCGGAGTCTTGTGTGGCTGTATCACTCAGTGAGGTGGAGTCCGCCACACGCTGCATCCTGTACCCTGACACAACAGTCTGTGGCCTAAGCTCCGCCCCTGAATCCCCCGCCTCATCTTCCTGTCAACTGGTCGTGAGAGAGCCCGCCCCCCAGGTGTACCTGAGACGCGGTGCTTTCCCAGAGCCGTCACGTACTTCCGTCTCTATCCCGGGCCAGGGGGTGCTGCAAGGCATAGCCATGGAAACAGCACTGGCATCAGACAGGAGGACAGTCATTCAGTTCCTCGGAGTCCCGTACGCTCGTCCTCCAATAGGATCGCTCCGCTTTGAAGCAGCTCAGCCGGCTGAGTGGATGGGAACCTGGGACGCCACCAAACCACGGTAACTACCCGTGTGACCACAAACGCCTGTCCCACAGCACGTGGTCACCCAAGGCACCCACAACCAGGATATAGTGAAAAACAGCGGTCTCACCTGTACAGGAAGTGGCATTATCCATCTGCAGATTCCAGATATGAATAAACCCGATAACTGATCATCTTTATCTCTTCACCCGTCAGCCCCAGCTGCATCCAGCCTGGTGACGTAGCCTCTGCAGCCTCCAGTGAGGACTGTCTCTACCTCAACATCTTCACTCCTGCTGACCTGGTGAAAACTGACTCAACGCCCTCGTTATTTCATTTATTCACGTTTTATTTTCTTTGATTATCTTTGTTTCTGTTTTTTCTGTTGTTTGCTGTTAAACCAGAGGGGGCGTGTTCCAGTCCTGGTTTTCTTCTTCAACCCTTCGGCCAATGAGAACCCAGGAATGTTGGATGGCTCCACCCTCGCTGCTGTGGGTAATATCGTCGTGGTAACAGCGAGTTACCGGACGGCGGCGCTGGGATTCCTGAGCACAGGTGACTTACAAACAAACAAACAAAGAGAGAAAAACACACACGCTAAATGACTCACCTGGCCTCCTCTCCACCTCTTTCTCCAGGTGAGTCTGGTCTCCATGGTAACTACGGCCTCTCGGACCAGGAGGCAGCGCTGCGCTGGGTTAAAGACCACATCTCGCTGATGGGCGGAGACAACAGCAGAGTGACGGTGGGGGCGGAGCGTGGTGGTGCTGACATCACCAGCCTTCACCTCCTGTCTTCGTCTCGTCCTCTGTTCCTGAGGATGATGCTGATGGTGAGACCTCGAGTAGTCCTTCCTTCCTCCAGACAGCAGGCGGAGACTAACTGTGCAGTTGTTTTATCAGCAGTGGAGCAGATGCCCTGAAGAGGAACGATGACCTGCAGACCACGAGCCAACCTCAAAGATCTTCATCACTTTTATCTCCTCCTCCTCCTGCAGGGCGGGTCAGCGTTTTCTCCATCACTGGTTCAGACTCCGTCCACCTCCAGACGTCAGGCCCTCGATCTGGCCAAGGAGGTCGGCTGTGTGACCTCTGAGCTCGCGGCCTGCCTCCGAGCAACATCTGTCCACACGCTCAACGCCGCTCAGACAAAGGTAGACGTCTTACACGGTTTGTGCTGGTGCAAGTCCTCGTGTCACGTGTCTCACCTGCGCTGTGTTCGCCCCGCAGCTGTTGGCGGTCAGCGGGCCGTTTCAGTCCTGGTCTCCGGTCCGTCAGTCCGTCTCTCGGTCGTCCTTCCACAGAGTGGACCTGCTGCTGGGAACATCAGAGCACGATGGTCTGATCAGTCGTGCTCGCAAGATAAAGGTCAGAGGTCACGCTTAAACTACCTGTAAATCTACTCAAGAGGTTCAGTTTAAGAGAGTAACGGCGGCATAATTTTCATCAGGACTTTGAGTCTCTGCAGGGCCGAGCTGACAGCAAGACGGCATTTTACGAGGCTCTGAGCCGCTCGCTGGGCGGAGCCACGGGAAATGAGCTGCTGAAGGAGGCGGCGGCGTGGTTCTACTCGTTGGATCACAGCCCCTCAGCTGCTGGATACAACCTGTTCTCCAGAGCGCTCAACAACGCCACCAGGTCAGAACCGACTTTGTCACACACACACACACACACACACACACACACACACACACACACACACACACACACACACTGTTGTCGTGTTTCTGGTGAACGCTTTCATGTGTTTGCTTTGCAGAGACCTGTTCATCATCTGTCCCACGCTCCAGATGGCGAGTCACTGGGCTGAGAGCAAAGCTAACATCTTCCTGTACCACCAACCGGCCTCCAGCGCTCACGACAGGTGCGCAGTGTCTAACTCAGCGCTAAACATCAATGTTCAGCCTTCGCCTCTAACACAGAACATATTTGATAAGAGGGCGGAGTTGTAATTAACATACAGATAAACGCTCGATGTCACTTCTCGGACCATCCTTACCCCACAGCACCCATCACCCGGCGTGGTGATGGCGACCTACACTGTGTCTGCATCAGGCTGTAAACATCAGAGGTGCTGTTGGGTGTAAAAGGCTCTCCTGTGTGTCTGCAGGGCCGACGTTTACCTTCCTCTGGACGTTCAGCTCGCCTTCGGGACACCTCATCATCCAATGAGCTCTCAGCGCTTCACCTCCTCTGATCGGCGCCTCTCTCTTGCCATGATGACCTACGTCTCCAGCTTCATACGGAGCGGGTGAGGCTAACACTCGAACCTCCGTGTCCTGCGTCTGGAGCCGATTTATTCATTTTTTTTATGCTCTCAGGAACCCAAACCCATCCCGATCGTGGGCGGAGTCAGTTCTGCCCCGCTGGCAGCCAGTGCTGTCCTCAGAGGCTCTGCCCACCTACCTGGAGCTAAGCACCAACCTCCATCATCAGCGGGGTTTGAGTCAGAGCTCCTGCTCCTTCTGGACCCAACTGGCGCCCAAACTGGCGAGTCTGACAGGTGACAGAGCTTTCTACTGGTTTCTACTGGTTTCACCTGTGCCCTCTATTCTGCTCCACTCGAACCTGCTCTTCAGTTTGCTCCTCTGCTGTCTCACCTGAGGTCCTTTCGCCTCATTCAGCACTCTGTTCGATTCAAATCTTCCTGTTTCCTGTTAAATCTACTTTTCTTCACCTTTACAGAAACAAAGAGTTCATCTGATTAGTCATTCTAAACTTTGACTCACAGCTCAGAGTACTGAAGCAGCAGAGAGTAAGGGAAACCATCTTTCTGACTTTTCTTTTTCCTTTGGTTTCCAGGTACGTCGGGGGCGGAGCCTGTTCAGCCTGCGCTGACCCCTGAACTCCCAGTGGCTACTCCATCCAGCCAATCCCAGACTGAGAAAGATGCCTACAGCTAAACTAATGACATCATCACCCGCTTAGGGGACTTCATGCAGTTTCATCTCCCATAATTCACTTTGATTCAGATGGTTGCTGTTGATCAGTTTTGCTCATAATCATTAATAAAAAGCATCTTAAACTCCCAGCTGTGCTTCTCGTTTAATCAGGGTTCAGTGTTGAGTTGCTGTGCAGTCATCCAGCTTTGTTCAGTGTGAGGTTGGATCAGTTTTTTAGCTTCCTTTGTTAACTCAGGCTTTCTGCCTCTGACTCAGGTAAAAAGGGGCTTGCATGGCTAAAGTAGCATGAATGTCCAATCATGTGTCAGACATCTGTGGAACGGGTGCCAGAGATTAATGTAGACAACTCCATAAAAGCAGTCGGTCATTTATCACCTGCAGATATTAGCATATGTTTATGTTCTAGCACATTTGAGCACATCATAACTCATTCGTCTGCTTCGTTGCGCACCCCTGTGAGGCCAATGACTACCTGTGTAAGACGAGTGTGCGCCGTGGTTACCTGTGGTTAATCAGCCAATCACAGTCAGCTGCTCTGCGGCTCCACCCTGTTCACCTCACCTGAATCAGGCAGCAACATGAGACATGGACACTTGGAGCAGCTTTGTATCAAAGAACACAGATTTTGTGACTGCATCACAATTTTCAGGCAGTGTCAAAAAGTGAACGACCTGCATTCTTTCTCACAGCCAGCAGGGGGCGACTCCTCTGGTTGTTTAAAGATGTTTGATTGTGAATCTGTGAAAACGACTGCATTTCTCACCAACCTTTGACCTCAGTTGACCCTTTCCTGATGACTTTACGCCCTCAGTTTTACTAAAACAGCATGAATGTTCATTTGCACCTCGTGGTCTCGTTTGGAGGGTGAAGCTACGTGATGATGCATGTAGACATTTTAAGACTTCACTGTGGGGTTTCACAAATTAAGTCCTGACTTGACGGTGGCTACAGCCATCTTTAATATACAGTCTATGGATAAATCAGCTTTCAGTTTGTACTGATTTAGTTTAATACTGTAATACTAGTTACAGTATTACACTAGTAGTTACAGATACAGAGTAACAAGCAAGTCTAAAGAGGAACACAGGCGTACTGCGCCACATTTACCTCAAAGCTTTAGTAACTTTATTTTTCATAAGATTTATTGGTTATACTAACTAAATTGCACTAATATTTTCAAAAAAACTAAAAATAAAAAGCTTGGTTTTTTTGTAGACAGGGAAAATATTCCTGGGGGAATAAAACGGTAAGCATCTGACCCGGCGCTGGTAGGCACAGGTCTGCAACCAAAGAACTGCACATGACCTTTTTTTGAGTGTTTCTTCCAGATTTTTTCTCCCTGAAACCAGAAATTTTTTAAAAAAATTCTCGTCAGGTTTTCTCGCAAAACTCCTGTTTCTAGTTTAATTAAGCGTACAGTTTCCCTTTTTAAACTGAAATCTGTGTTCGGAGGAGCATCAAAGAGAAGAAGAAAAGGTTTCACAGACAAAAAGAGTAAACATGAAGAAGTTTTTTGTTTCTTTGTTCAATTATAAGAAACATTATGCATAGTTAATTGTAAAAAAAAAAAAAAAAACAGATTTTTTTCATTGCTGTTGTGCTTTTTTAAATGGAAACTCCTAATGTTTGCAAAAAACCCTGTACGAGATGGAGGGAAATGGAGATTTATTTGGATTCAGAGCCCTAAAAAACACCAAATTTACCAAAAATATCCCACGCAGCTGCAAAATGTTGTTGCAGAGCATAAGCAGAAGAAAACTGCTTTTTCCTGTTTTGAATATTTCCAAGTCCTCTTTAATAAGACAAAAGTGTTTCTTATCCGATTACTTGATTCATCAATAGAATCACAGATAGCTGAAGCATTAATGTCCACTCATATTTATTACGGTGAAAAACGGAAACACATCTGAATTTCAACATTTCTTCTGAGTTATTGTTCGAAGCACTGAAATGTTACCTTCCACCTTAAGCTTGAAAACTGAAGTGAAATTGCTCCTTGACTAAAACAAACAAACACTTGTCCTCATAAATGTACCAGTTTTGTGTGATGCATCAATCACAGCTACACACAAAACAGCAACAATGTTCCAACGTTTATGTTAACTTCAATGAAACCGGAAAATGTCATTTATTGTACAGTTTCTGATGTATAAATGCAAACAGACGACTCGGCTGGTCCTCGTCCAGCTAACCTCCCGTCTACGAGGGGAACACCCCACTCAGTGCGGCCACGCATGCCCGAAGCATCGACAGCCAGCCAACCGGTGAAACCTGGCAACCTTTCCACCTTCAGTCTGTGTCGAGCGACAGTTTCTCCTAAACCTGCTGTTTTAATCAGAAGGTAAAAATACATAGAAAATAAACAAAGATGAGTTGAAAGATAAACAGAAGAGTAAAATCTTACAATCTTAGACTATTTTTTCCACATGCTTTGACACATATCTGAAGAACTGTGTGGCACAAACACACTTCTGTACAATCTACACTTAACGGGCTGCTGACGCTGGTGAGTGTGTGTTTATTTCCATATTGATCTATGATGTTATGGATCCATCCCTAAAGCTGCAGCGTTCCGTGTCGGCACACTCGGATCAGGTATTCCTCGTTTGGTTTGTTTTTTATCTCTCGGGTTTAAACAGCTGCACAAACACACAAAGTGGGAGAAACAGGAAACTGAGCTGTGACCACAGAGTGGAGCTCTGCTGTTGCTGAAACCCAAAGGCATGTTGGAAGGCGGAGGAACGCAGCCCCTCCCCCCTCTCTCTCCCCCACCTGTGTGCAGGTGAGGCGGGTGTATAAAGGAGTCTTTCTCTGGATGGAAACAGACTCCGGCAGCCACTCACACTGAGATCTTTGTCACAAACTTTTGGATTTCCTGCAGAAAGATGGAGAAACTGCTCGTGCTCTGCTTCGCTCTCAGCCTCACCGTCTCAGGTTGGAAAACTACACCTAAACTACACCTTTGCAGTTTTTATATCTTCTGTTTTACTCTTTTCTGTTCCATCTCAGGCTCAAAATAAAATAGAAATTGAGCATCAGAGGAACACAAACATGTTAAACAATGGAAACAAAAGCTGTCAAAGATATAAAAGAGAAAGAATAGTCCTGGAGCTGAGCAGACTCGGTCTGATTGTTTCCATCATTTATTAACCTGCCGATTGATAAACTGTCCAGAAATAGTTACATTCAGTTTTCAAACATTTTCTTTTGTGTGTGAGCATCGGCCTCGAACCCTGAGATTCACTTTACTGTGACGTCTGTGTCATGTTTCAGTGCAGCACAGATTGCCTTTCCATGGTCTGTTGTCTTCATCATTTACTTCATCGTTATTATTTTAACCTCAAAAAACAGCAAATCTCAGCATGTGAGAGAACCATCAGATATTTTGGGAGGCTTCACATGTGGTGGTGAAGCCTCGTCAGGGGGAAAAGATGTTATAGACTCAATCTCTGTTTTATTTGGTGTTTAACAGCTGTTAGTGTGAAAGAAGTGATCTGACGGAAACAACACGGGATCTCTGTGAGATAGATAGATTTTTCCCTTTACCTTGTAGGAAGATCTATCTAAAACTAAAATTCATCATCCTCCATGATCATGTTTTTTCCCTGTAACTGCGGCATGATTTAATAAGGTTTTATTCATTAAAACTAGTGATTGGGGCTACCGACTGACTGGTGTTAACTGAGCTCACAGATGAGGTGAGCAGTGTGAAATGAAGGCAGTGAAGTAGTATATACTGCACTTTGCAGCCTCATTAAAATCACAAACATCGATACCTTTGATTCCTGCCTCGGTCACAGTCATCATAAGCTTGACTGAGTTTATTCAGTAGCTTTGAAAACTGTTTCACAGCCATTTAAAAACTGTTCTTGTTCCATTAGTGGCCTCTGGAACAAACTCAACCAATGGGACCGACACCACCAGTACCATCACAACACCAACTGCATCCACCATCATTCACATCACCAATTCCTCCCTCAGCACCTCTTCTAACAACACAACAGCATCTACTGGATCCAATACCAACAGCACATCTGCTCCCAGTACCACCAACACCACCGCAGTGGTGACGAACCCGACGAACGCCTCTCCGAATGTCACCGAGCCGCCCACGACCCCGCACAACAGCTCTTCAGCAAACAACACAACCTCTACAACCGCTTCGCCCAGTAACGGCACTAACACCAATTCCTCCGCGACATCCCCCCCTTCCACAGCAAGCAACGGAACGGCCACAAACCAGTCGATCACAACTCCGAGCACCGCCACGAGTACGACCCAGAGCACGGCGGCGTCTGCGGCCGGCAGCAGTGCGGGGGTTCCTGGGTGGGGCATAGCTCTGCTGGTCCTGGCGGCTGTGGTTCTGCTGCTGCTGCTCCTGCTGCTGATCGGACTGGTGAGTGCACACAGTTCACCTTCACCCCAGGAAGTCAAATCACGTCTTTAGAGACACCCCACAATCCATCACAGCAAATATGAAGACCAACACTCTGCCTCCGTTCTGGTCCGTGGTGCGTTCAGGGACTGCGCCACATTTGGTAACCGCTGCCAAGGTTTCAAATACCAGCATTTTATCAAAGCTGCATCTCACAGACACACCCAAAGCATCCTTTGGCATCACGTTTCTGGCCTCATTAGGTCGGGGCATCGTCACATTTTGAATTCACTCATCATTCTGTCGTTCAACATTTATTTTCGTAAACTACGAATCAAGTGTTTCCTTTACAGAGGTGCACTTTGGTCCTGAAATCCCAAACTCACTAGTTTAGTCAACACAACACAAGCCCAAAAGGTTGAGTCTGTTCATCTGGACGTTTTCAGTGGGAGAAACGTTTCGTCACTCATCCAGGTGACTTCTTCAGTCTCAGCTGACTGCAGGTTTCCCCAACCTTATAAACAGTATATTTGCACAATGACTGAAACTGGCAGCACTGCATGAACAATGTGCTGGGAGGTCAGTTCCTTGATCATTAATATGCAAATTCTCATGACCATTGATCAATGGCAATGGTCATGACATTTGATGCTGGCAACATGCCAGCATCAAATGTCATATATCATAACATTGAAGTTAAATTAGACGTTAATGTTACGAAATTCAAATAATAAAATGTTTCTCTGTTTTCTATCTGAAGAATTGCTACATAAATGTAATGTTATCCTGTTGGTCGGTGGTTGCTGGGCAACATGGTGACATTGTTGTAATTAGAGCGCAAATTGAACAATCTGTGCAGTGTATCAGATCCTCGGGCCCGAGACCAAACCAGTTATTACCTTACATGCTTTTAGCAGGTCTTTAGACTTCTCTGCTTTCTTTCCGTCTAGTTTTAAATATCCTCTTTGTCTTCAAAGTTACTGCAGTCAATTCAGGGTTTCCTTTTTTTAACCACTAAGAAATCAACACAAATTTGCTGAGCTTTCCATCCCAGTAATCAAAGCGCGCGTCTGAAACGTGCTGGTGACATCTGCAGCCTGCTGTGGTCTCAGCACGTTCTTCCTCCAGAGTAATGTGGTCGTTATTTGAGTCCTGCATGTTCTTCAGGACTTGCTGCTTAATTCAATCATTGGTCACCCTGTAGATTTTTATCAGCACCAATTTTACATTTTAGCTTTACATCCTAAATTTTTTTGCTCACTGAGAAATCTGAGGCAGCAGAAAAAAAGAAAGAAAAGAAAAAAAGGCAAATACCCCCGAGGTTTGAGCGATTATAAGAAACACCACACTTCTGACTCATGGACGAGGACTACAGGAGTCTTATTCTTCACTGCGAGAGCAATGATCAGCAGTGAAACACGACACGGGCATTTAGCATTTGCCCCGGAGCTGGACCAAAGTCAGAGCGTTTTGTAGCTAAAATACTGACTCAGAGTTCACTGAATTCACACAAAATCTGAGACTGAAACAGCCACTCCCCATAGTGACAGCAGAAATGCTTCTTTAAGGCCTTATTACAGGCAAAAACTTCAGATTCTGTGCATTTATGTGGCAACAATAATAATAAACACTGATTGGAGCACATGATTGGCACGAGCACCCTCAGCAGACAGTCTAAGTTTCTGCCTGATGGCCATGTATATTTGCACACAGCAAACATATCTCGTGTTTAATAAGCTTCCTCCTTTCATCATCACTGTGGATTTTAAACATTCAGACTGAGTCAGGCTAATTGTTTTGTCTCTCCAGCTGGTGTGGTGCTGCTGCTGCAGGGGGCGCTCCCAAGGCTTCAGTCCCTACGACCACCTGAACAGCAGAGATGACATCCCTCTCTACACCACTCACGGGCGCTTTGAAGGCACCAATGGGAAACCATACGTAAGTCCAAACTTACAAATATTTGAAGGGTTCACGTAAAATTAATCATGTCCTCACAAAGAGGGTCACAGTAACCTCTTGGAAGTCCTCAGAGGCCACCCGCCAGTTCGCCCCTGATGCTCGTGAGGACATGTCACACTGCCCGTGTCCTCATATTGGATATTTGTCACTGGTTTTTCATAGGCCAGCTCAGAAGTTAGCACCATCCTGGATCCCTGAGCAAAAAGCCGACAGGCTCATGCAGAAAATAATCTGTGTACAAGTTCCACCACGTTCAGTGACATTAAACTCATGAATGAACACACATTTCATCATTTTTGAAACATTAACAAACTGCATCACCATACATCAACGTCTATGATCACACCTCTGGGACACGTCACATCTTCCAACTTTAGGTCAAAGGTCTCTAATGTGTTAACTACAGACCTTATTTAACACACGATGACTGACCTGAGACAGCGGACACACATGTTGTGACATCATCGATTGGCCCATCCATCAGAGAGGTGAGAAGGTGGAGTTATCAGCTCATGCTACGCTAGCTATGCTAACCTTTAAAAATGCGGAATGTGAGACAAGTAAATGTCTTCTCGAGCCGCTGTACAGATGTTAGTGTGGGGCGCCGTTTGTAAAGTGAAACATGCGGAAATGAACGGCAACATTTTCTACATTTAGCTCAAAACGAGTCCTTTTTGAGCTCAGACTCAGTTAAATCTAACTGTTAAATGTTAAATTTAATATTAGTATTTAACATTTAGATTAAACATTTAAAATTGTGTTTTAAACATGAAAAGTTACAAATATTTTATTAAATGTTGTAAAAAATGACTTGAAAAAACATGTTTTTGTAAGGTTTTGAGCTAAATGTGGAAAAATGTTGCCGTTAATTTCAGCATGTTTCACTTTACAAACGGCGCCTCATATGTTAGGTTTAGGATATTAGCGATAGAGACATTTTGTATCAGGCTCTAAACATGACTGACTCACTGCTGGCACCTCTAGTGGACGTTAGAGAAACTGCAGATTTTGACAGTCGCTTGTGAGGAGCCTTCTAAAAGCGACTGTCTTCAGGAGGTGAACAACCCAAATGTTCTCGAAGGCAAGATTACAACAATGTCCTCACAATCATAGAGGTGTGTGTGTGGAGCTGAAGGCGCAGACACACAGCAGAGAGCGCGCTGGCTGCGTCTTTGTGTGCGCTAACGTGACGCCTGGGAAAACGTCTCATTCCCTGCAGGAGACGAGATTTAGATGAGTCTCGTCTCACTCTTATCTTCTCTTAGACCAGCAGAAAAATAAGAACTTCAGCCTCAGCACCGCCCACGTTATCTGCAGCTCTCAGAAGAACCGTTTTAAAAGGAATAAAACAAGTTTAGAGTGAATCCTGCACTGAAGTGTCCCAGAAGTAAAGGTCCCGTGGACGCAGTGTTACAGCTCGTGGACTGGGATAGTCACAGTGGAAATGTAAAAAAAATCCAGGTCGAACCTTCCCGTAATTTAATAAAGTGACTATGACTGAAAGGAATTGGACAAACAAGGGCTGAGTGAATATTGACTTTAGTAAATATTTTTAAAAACCAAGCCACTAAAATACTTTAGCTTTTGTTATCAGCACGCGCTGGGTAAAGTTACGCCTTTTCATACGTCTGTAAATCATTACTGCTGATCACAGTTTACATTCACCACCTTTTCCCCTTTATGACACTAACAGTTATTTTATCTGCAAACGCCAATAACGGTGCAGGATTTATGACACTTATTGTCACTTTCCAAAATCAATAATTAAGATAATATTCACTGCTTCCGCCCACAGCTGTTGTGTTATTGGTGAATAATTGAGGAACGAGTGCTGCTTAAATAATCTCGATGCTCGTCCATCTTTTTCAGGAGCAGACCGAGCGGCCGAGCTAAACGCGGACGCCCAGTCATCGAGGATCAGACCAACTCAACACGTTTACTTTGTATCTCTCGGTCTTTTTTATGAACATCTGTCATAATTACTGTTTTAATGTCATGAACATTAATTTATTCTCTGAAAAAAACTGTTGTTGCTTTGTTGTTGTTTTTTAAAGTTCTCAACAACAAGCAGAAAATACAATTTTATTTAAAGGGAAACAAAATAGAAAAATCAGAAACACACAGTCACACTGATCGGTGGATTTAGGGTGTCATTTATATTTTACTTTTGTTATCATATTTTTATTATGTTGTCACAATTTTAAAACAAATTTTACATGTATCTGATTTTCATTCCTTGCAGTCTGTCACATTTTGCAATCTTAGTAAAAATCCTTCATATTTACGTTTCTATTTGACCAGTATTACTTTGGCTTTGTTTCCTCTTAAAAATCAAAATCATTTCACATTATTTTTAATTCCTAAGTTGATGTTGTGATGATCGTTAGGTTAGATTACTTTAGATTATCTTTTGCCACTTTTTGCGACAGGATGTACATTAACTTGCCATTGCATTAGGTACACCAGTTAGGCTCATCCAAATATCTAATCAGCCAATCACATGGCTCCAACTCAGTGTGTTCACACATCTGGACATGCTCAAGCCAGGCTGAAGTGATTTAAGTGACTTTGGTCGAGTTGTTGGTCTGAGCATTTCAGAAAAAGGAGATGTACTGGGATGTTCCCACACCACCATCTCTAAGTTCACAGAGAACGGTCCAAAAGCGAGAAAACAGCCAGTGAGCAGCTGGGAGACACCGCCAGAGGTCCATGGGAATGGACACCTTTGAGCTGATAAAGGCAACAGTCACTCCAGCGTCCACTCGTTACACACGTCGAAGCTCGAAGCAGATGGGCTTCAGCAGCAGGCGACCACACCGGGGGCCACTTCTGTCAGCTAAGAACAGGAAACTGAAGCTCACAAACACTCACCAAACCTGGACAAAAACACTGATCTACCGAGTCCGTAGGATCAGAATTGGGTGTAAACAGCATGAACGCATGGATCCGTCCTGCCTTGTATTAACGGTTCACGCTGCTGGTGGTGTGATGGACTGGGGGATATTTTCTGGGCACACTTTGGGCATCATTTCAACTCCATGCCGACCCGAGTCTTGTCGCTGACCGTGTCCAAACCTTTATGACCACAGCGCACCATCTTCTGATTGGCTGCTCGTGTCACACAGCTCAGATCGTCTCAAACTGGTTTCTTGAACATGACGATGAATTCACGGTCCCCAGTTGACGTCCACAGTCACAGATCTCAGTTCCACTGAGCGCCTTTGAGATGTGGAGGAAGCTGTACGATGATGTCACATCGACATGGACCAAAATCTGGTTTCCAGGAACGTTTACAGGTGTACCTAATGAAGTGGCTGGTGAGGTGCAGTTTCACTGCATAAATACACTTTTCAAACATTACATATTTCACTTCATCGTTGTATATTCCCTCCTTACTGCTGGAGAACGTAACGTCACACCTACTCAGCAGCCATTTAATTATATTATTATTGATATAAAAAGCTACAGAATACAAAACGTGATTTTCTATACAAACACCGTCAGCTGTGCCTGTAATTATATATGCTCCATATTTTCACTGTTTCTATAGCCGCCAGTGACACTAACAGTTCATGAAAACACATGATATGATACTCTTGTTTCCACTTGTGTCCCATGGTACTCTTCTTTTTACACCTAAATCAATCCTTCGTGTTATTTTTAAGACTATTGAGGGTTTAAAAGAAATGTTCGTGCTTCTTTTCCCACTGTTTTTCTTTCCTGGTAATAACTTTGCTATTATTTGTACTTTTATTGCGTGTGTTGGTTTGGCAGCGGCTCCAATGTCCCACTTTTTTGTTTGCTATGTTTGCAGCGGGACAACGGGCCTGAAAGCAAATCCTCATTGTTGCAGGTTTGATTCATCTTTTCAAACCAAAGTCTAAGTTTATTCTTTCCAACAAAGCAGCTCGGTCACAAAGACAGAAAGAGAAGGCGGGCGTGGAGCGGGCGGAGCTGCGGAGGAATGTATGAACTTGGGAGCGTTTAGCAGGAGTGATAAAGCAGATATCAACATAAAGAGGCTGGGATGGGCTCTGAACTGAGTCAGCATCACAGCAACCCCAGCGAAGAGAAACACGCTCACTCGTTTAAGGTTTCCATTTCTCTGGGCTTTTTTTTAATGTTTTATATTTTATCTGAATAAACAAATCTGCAAAAGTTTATTGTATCGTTGTTTGTCATCATGTGTATTTATGTTGTTACAGATTTGTCTTTGTTTAACTTTAACACATCGTTTCCACAGCATCAATATCTTATATTCATCTAAATGTAGAAGGTACCACGTTACAGATGAAGCCTTCAGTTCAATTCAGTTTTATTTATACAGCGCCAAATCACAACCACAGTCGCCTCAAGGTGCTTTATATTGTAAGGTCGACCCTACAATAATACATACAGAGAAAACCCAACAATCATATGACCCCCTATGAACAGCACTTTGGCGACAGTGGGAAGGAAAAACTCCCTTTTAACAGGAAGAAACCTCCGGCAGAACCAGGCTCAGGGAGGGGCGGGGCCATCTGCTGTGATTGGTTGGGGTGAGAGAAGGAAGACAGGATAAAGACATGCTGTGGAAGAGAGACAGAGATTAATAACAGATATGATTCAATGCAGAGAGGTCTGTTAACACATAGTTAGTGAAGAAGAAACACCCAGTGCATCATGGGAATCCCCGGCAGTCTACGTCTATTGCAGCATAACTAAGGGAGGATTCAGGGTCACCTGGTCCAGCCCTAACTATATGCTTTAGCAAAAAGGAAAGTTTGAAGCCTAATCTTGAAAGTAGAGATAGTGTCTGTCTCCTGAATCCAAACTGGAAGCTGGTTCCACAGAAGAGGGGCCTGAAAACTGAAGGCTCTGCCTCCCATTCTACTTTTAAATACTCTAGGAACAACAAGTAAGCCTGCAGTGTGAGAGCGAAGTGCTCTAATAGGGTGATATGGTACTACAAGGTCATTAAGATAAGATGGGGCCTGATTATTTAAGACCTTGTATGTGAGGAGCAGGATTTTGAATTCTGGATTTAACAGGAAGCCAATGAAGGGAAGCCAATACAGGAGAAATCTGCTCTCTCTTTCTAGTCCCTGTCAGGACTCTTGCTGCAGCATTTTGGATTAACTGAAGGGTTTTCAGGGAGTTTTTAAGACTTCCTGATAATAATGAATTACAGTCGTCCAGCCTGGAAGTAATAAATGCATGAACTAGTTTTTCAGCATCACTCTGAGACAGGATATTTCTAATTTTAGAGATGTTGCACAAATGGAAGAAAGCAGTCTTACATATTTGTTTAATATGTGCGTTGAAGGACATGTCCTGCCCTATCCTCCAGTTCAATTTTACGTTTAGCCCCAGTGTAACAGTCACCAGAAGGGGTTTTATATTATGAGTTAAAGACCCTAAAACATTAGAGAGAAACCTCACTGATCAAATCATCTCCAGTGAGCAACAGTGGTAACAGCAGGGAAGCAGAACTCCTTTTTAATAGGAAGTAAACTCTAACAGAAACATTGAGGAGTGAAGGAGAAGTATTCGGTGCATCATGGGAATCCCCGGCAGCCTACACCTATTGCAGCATAACTAAGGGAGGATTCAGGGTCACCTGGTCCAGCCCTAACTATATGCTTTAGCAAAAAGGAAAGTTTGAAGCCTAATCTTAAAAGTAGAGATAGTGTCTGTCTCCTGAATCCAAACTGGAAGCTGGTTCCACAGAAGAGGGGCCTGAAAACTGAAGGCTCTGCCTCCCATTCTACTTTTAAATACTCTAGGAACAACAAGTTATACAAAAAGACATACCTCATATTTCTGACATATGTAAGTGCCATAAACATCAGCCATCAATAAAAAATATAAAACAACATTTGAACAAACAGCACGTCCTGCCAATAGCAGAATTGGTTCTTTGACATCAGCACAAGTTTTATTTCAGAGCTATTTTTAAACCAAGACGATGCTGAGAGAAGACCTCAGCTGACGGTTGGTCAGAGTGGAATTGTTTGCTGGGTGGGTCGCTTGGACAAATCTGGACTCTAAATCCAAATCCAGCTTTAACAGCTCATAACAAGAAACAAGTCAGGCCCTCTGTTATCAGTGCTTGAAACACCCTTAGATATAACACATGTGTAATGTACTTAAGGGCTCAGGTTTCATGATGACTGACAGGCTGATAGGTATTCATCTGCCTGACTCACCTGAGTGAATGCTTTGAAAGGAAACTCATATGACCGCGACAGGGCTCGGCCGTTCTGTTGACTTTTACTTTTTATTCACCTCAGGAACACAACGGCCCGAGCTCGGACAGCTCTGCGGGAGTGTCTGCCTTTCCACAAACCTCCCTGTGGATGCTGACGTCAGGGCAGGAACTTTGTTACACAATCTAATTATTTTCCCTTTTCAAAAAGTCACATTCAGTTTATTGAGCAGCCAAAAGTCGTCTTTTTCCTTTCAAGTACCAAACTATGGATGAGTATGTAGGACAAATCCTTTTCCTCTAAATGTTAAAAACAGCTGATCTTTCTTATGAAATTTATAAATAAAGCTATTAGTGTTTCTTATTATAAGAAATAACACAAAAGATTTCAGTGGACGAGAAGATGTAAACAGTGATGTTAGGTTAATGTGGAATAATCATGTACAGATATCTATAAGTGGTGTGATTTTAAAAATCCACCATCTTTGTGTTTCTGCAAATTTTGAAGAGCTTTTATATGCCACGCATGTAAGAGGAAGCATGAACACACATACAGCCACATATGATTGTTCTCATCAGTATTTCCAGCTTCCTGTTTTATTTTTCTTCGTTATCATTTCAATGACTTCCCCTTCTGCAGTGATGCACCTGAACGCCTCGCACTGTTGAACTTGATGCTGTCTCATGTGACGTCAAAGGCCTCGCGTATGGAACAATGATGCTTTATTCAAAATGGAAAACAATAAAAAACTATGAATCTAAATGATTTCAGTGGATTTAAGTGCTAAAAATAACTTCTTGTAAAATACACACAAAATATTCTGCCAGGAACATCCTGTTGTCCTGTCACCTGACCGCCAGAATCAGCTGATGTTTTTTCTACAGTAACTTTAGTATATTTACTGAAGCCATGCAAAATGTTACCTTCACACTTTGAACAGTTTCACAGTGACGGGTCATCCAGGTATAGACTGGTTCAGCTTATGATTTATAACCAAACGTTCTAATCATGTGTTCAGTACTGCTCAGAACATCAGTTCATCATCAGACAAACTCTTATAAAAACATTTGACATCAATGTTGCTGTTTCACAGCCGTGAGCTTTGTTAAAAGAGGAAAATAGAAGCATTTATGACTACAAGGCATCAAATATGACATAACTTGATTTAAGCAGCCACCGAGGCCACACGATGTCTCCTCAAAGTTTACCCAAGTTTGATTGATTTTACATGGAATGAACCTGGAACGGTTCGGATTTATTCCTTCTATGAAGCTGGGCTTTGTAACAGTTTTTCAGACTTCCCAGTTGGATTCAAGGTCATTATTTAAGCAGGCTAATGGGATTTTATACATGCTGAGCGACGCGGTGTGTGTGCGGCGCCTGCCCTCCGGCCACCTCTCGGCTCTGCTTCTGTGTCTGATCATAAAAGAATTGAACCTTCTCCATGACTTTCCACACCCACCATCCCTGCTGTTCTCCTGTGGGACAGGAGCTGGGAGTATCACAGTTGGCATTTGTTTGCCTTCATTTGTAACTGTCAGACACACCAGGTGATAGTGCTGTCATGCCATTGTCTCCATTACAACACCACACAGAGGCCAGTGGTTCCTCTTATTACCTCTTGAATAAGGGATGCACCTGTACCGCGCACTGGAACACTTTAAGGAAAAGATATAAACAGAAGTTGGTCTGCAGCCCGGCTTAAAATCACACGTGGGTGTCCCCAAATCTGGCTCAGGCGCAGCTCTGCCTTGGCAGCAGTGTGAAATTTTACTCTGGAGCTTTTTTTAAAACAAAATGTAGGTCAGGACTATTGAATCCCAGTGAGACTGGTCCAGGTAAGACAGGACTGCAGGCTATTACAGAGTCATGTGTGACAGCGGCGTCTCCTGCAAAACATATGAAAGCAGTGAAACACAGAGTGGGAGGGTGGTACACCTCAGGCACTGTGGATGGAGAGGCTCCACCCTGGGAGGGGAGTGATAACACTTCTGATCCAAACTGACGTCATTCCTGGTTTCGTTGGTTAAAGGTGTGGCCAACCACCGCAACCACAGCTGCTTATCTGAAACTGAGCCAGGTCACAAACATCGTGATTAGCACCTGTACAGCGCCGCGTGTTCACACCGCGCACAGGAAGTTATTTATTCTCAAGATTCAGAAAAGCATTTTAAAGCAGCTTTACTTGATTCTCACCTCTTTACTTAACGTCTTGGGCTCTACTAGAATAAATCTGCAAGATTCACAGTTTTAATAAAATTATTATTATCCAACAGCAGGACATGTGAAGGTGAACTGAGGTCTCCTTATAAACCAACTTTCTTCTGATTGGCTGCCCCTCACAAACAGGTTTGGAGAGCAGGTGGGGCTTCTTTTGAAACAGGAAGTCAGCTCTTGTCACTGTCTTGATCGTGTTCACCTGTGCCTCTTTCTCTCTGTAGTCTCTTTAGTCTGTGTTTTACTCCCTCTGTCTTATTCGGGTTCCTCCTTCATATTGTTTACCTGTATACAAATGCATTGTTTTGCTTTGAAGCTGATGGAAAAAACAGAAACCCAAACAGAAAGGCTGTTAGGTTTCCATCCTGTGCGACAGGAAGAAGATATGATTCGTGAAAAAGAGCTGAAACTCTGCACGTCGACCTTAGAAACAGTAAATAACCGTCACTGCAGAAGGTGGTCGGAGGGACAGTTTTAACTCTTCAATTTCCCCCAAACTTTACTGACATAGTCACAAATTAAAATAGTTTATAAATGTAAATCATTCAGTTAAGCCAAAATTTCTTCTACGTTCAATCTGAATACAAATATAGAATTTTACGTGTCAATAATTTCATATCAGATATTCTCTGACTCTTTGCTTACATTATTTTCAGCTCAACTGTAACGCTAACGTTAAGCAAAGATTAGTTTCCAGCTGTTGTTTTATGTCTCTGGAGTATCAAACATGATCAGAAGTTGGAGGCTGAAGGTCTGACACTTGTTTTCTCCTCCAGTTGTCCGGCTCACACAGAGCACGCTGAGACATTCCAGGTTTTCAGCTCTTTGAGAATCACCTTGTTTGCTTCACTGTATGTTTCACGAACAGATGTGTTTGTGTGACAAAGAGCCCAAAGACACTTTTTAAACTTGGTTCTTTGCTTAGTTGTCACAACACTGGTTTCCATGAGTTGGCTCCTGTTTTATCCTGGAATGATTCATAGGTCAGTGGTTTAACAAAGACAAAACATTCGTCTGTAAATGCTCAGGCACAGAGACTGACAGTGAGTGAAAGAGCAGAAAGGCCGGCTCTGAAAAGCAAAATATTAAAACAAGAAAAAAACAGGAGTTCAGGACAGGATATTTATTGCAGTGTCAAAAGACAAACTAACCAAACGTCCAGTTTTTAAGTTTCCACAGTACACGAGCTTCCTCTGACCGTGATGAGGTCTGCTGTGCAGTGGAAACCTTTATTTAAATAATAAAAATCGAATTTATGTGAAAAGGAAACAGATTTTTATTTGAATGACATGATCGTTTCAGATAATAAGTCCAGGACGGCCGTACTCAGAAACAGGATTTTGGAAAACTCGTCTTCTCGGACGTCTCTGAGGAGACGCCAAAACCAAAACTATGGGTTTATTATATTATTTATACAGAAATGTGACGCTGCAAACATGAGCTCCTTCAGAATGCCATCTGATAAAAGTCTGTACATTAATTTGTTTTACTGTTTTTACATGAGACTGAAAGATGAGCTCATTAAACAGCCACCTGTGTGACCCCCTCCTCTCCTGTGTTAAACAGCCACCTGTGCACTGGCCTGCACTGCCCCCTGCTGGCCTGAAGTAAAACACACATGACTTGCAGTGTTCAGTGTTTCAGTGAAGAACAGCAGTGGGATCCACAGCAGCATCATTTCTCTCATCCCGGTGCGTCCTTCCTGATGTCTGCAGGGTGGGCTTTAAAAGGGGGTCGGGGTCAGAGGTCAGGGACATCGAGGCTCCTCAACCACAGCTCCAGGGCGAACTTGGTCCCGGTGCTGACCCGCTCCACGTCGGGACCGCTGGCTGGAGCCCGACTGGTGAAGACTGCCAGAGGCATCGAAGACTCGGTCAGAGCTCCGTCTGCAGAGACCTGCGACACGCTGGAGACACAGAAGGGCTCAGAAAAGAAGCACATACCCATGCCATGAAGCTTCCAGCTCACAGTTTGTGCTGCATTAATGTCAGTGTCTGCAGTTTTTAGGAGGGCAGCATGCTTTATTTGTCTCTGACCTGTCAGGCCAGGGGGCGACTCAAAGCCTCACATACATAACAGGAAAGAACACAATTTACAGGATGCACAATATCCTCTCTGTTTCTGTAGAAAACATCCAACTACAAAACAAGCTGTGCTTCATAACACAAGCAGCTGAGCTCTAATGTACTCACAAGCACATCTCAGGTATTAACATCAGCACAAACTCTGTGAGCTGGAAGCTTCGTGGCGTCCAGCTCTGCATCTAAACCCGTGATACCTGATGCTGCTCGGCAGGTCATCCAGCTGAACACTGGCGTCCTCTCCGTCCACAGCGGACACGATGGCTCTGACCAGCCGGCTGTCCGCCCACAGACACGCGCTGACCTCAGCAGGCGAAGGCCTGAGAGATGGCTGCGGGTGGAGACAACGAGAGGAATCACACAAGAGGCTGGCTCACTTTAAAATAACATTTTATCATCATCCAACATCACATAGACAGAAGATCATGTCAAATCATTCATTACGTGCCAAAATTATCCAAAATCACATCCACCATGAGAGAGGAGGCAGCCTGAACCGCCCTCAGCTGTTACCTGTAACTGCAGGTGAGTGAGAGACGAGTGCAGCAGCATGTAGATGACTACGTGGTGTCTCTGAGGAAGTCCTCTGGACAGCATGGGAGGAAACACCGACTGATGGTCAGACAGAACACACAGAGGGCTGTGACATATATAACCTCACGGTGTACGATGTAAACAGGAGCAGCAGGCAGTGATTAAAAGATACTCGGGTCACTCTCTCACCTCCCACAGGCCCAGGACTGTTGGAGAAACCTGCTCCGGCTCCAGTTTGAGTCCAGTTTCCTCGTGCAGCTCTCTCAGACCTGCACCCAGCAGCTTCACACCGTTACAGGAATAAAGTTCACACAGTTACTTTGTTAACCTCGTTTGCGTTGTTGCACACGTCGTCACACTGACTAAACGACACGTAAAATGATGCTGGGAAGCAAAGGAAACATTTACCGTCTCATCTAGCTCCACATGACCTCCTAAATATTAACACAATACATGAAGAGCATTACAAAACAAGAAAACCCATAACAGCGAGCGTGTGTGTGTGTGTGTGTGTGTGTGTGTGTGTGTGTGTGTGTGTGTGTGTGTGTGTGTGTGTGTGCAATAATGTAATAATGTGTGCAAACACAGATCTGTGTGTGCTGAACCTGGAGGAACCCAGACGTTGGGAAATATGCGAAGCTCCTTTGCCCGCCGTGTCAGCAACACTCTCTGATTGGCTGTCTGCAGGAGGATAGCCACACCCACATCCACTCCACGCTGTTGGACATCCAATGGGATTGCAGCTGCGTCTGTGGCTGACAGGTGTTTGATGGGACAGAAAGCAGGTCTCTGAGAGAGAAATAGCAGGAAACCCTGAGCTTGGGACAGCAGTTGTTGTGAATGGGTGCTATATAAATACAACTGAATTAAACTGAACTGAGTACGGATGTAGGGGGGCGAATGCTCAGCGTGTCTGACCTTCAGCGGGACCCCTCGTCCTCTGTCTCCTTTGTAAAGAATGAACTGATTTTTCTCCAGCGTGCAGCTCACCTCCACCTCATCCTCGCCGCTGTCAGTGAAGTGACCCGTTACACTCTGAGACACACCAAGAAGAAGAAAGATGACAACAGCGCCCCCTCTGTTGCTCTAAAGATGGTGTGAGACAACATCTGCACCAACCTGGACAAACTGAGCTCGCCGTGGAGCCGCTCGATCTTTGCACACATACACCAGGATCCTCCTCACTTTATCCATGGCGACCCCTCGACCCCGACCACGTCCGTCTGCGGGAGCTGAACACGTGACCACAACACGCATTGAAAAACGGGCAGTCCACTCCATTTTAATCAGTGTTGGGCAAGTTACTTTAAAAAAGTAATTAATTATAGTTACAAGTTACTTCTTCAAAAAAGTAACTGAGTTAGTAACTGAGTTAATTAATTACTTGAAAAGTAACTATTGCGTTACTTTAAATAAACGTTTAACCCTCTGGGGTCCAGGGTGTAATTGGTCATTTTTAACTACTTTTGATGTTTCCTCTACATTTTACCCTTAAAGACGATTTATTTGCCTTGTTTGGTATCATTGTTGTCAGCACAACCTCACGTGTCTGAATTTACAGTCATGTTTTCATTTTGACAAACTGTATTAACACAATTGATCTAAAATCAGACAAAAAACATAAGATCCGAGTAGAAAAAGTTATATTTTTTATAACTTTGGTCGACATGGTGCATTTTTCCACCAACACGAAAGGGCTGTTTTTTGTTTTGTTTTTTTATTTTTTGGTCATAAGCAGAGAGTGCTCGCTGTGCTGTCCTTAGACAGTAAACGTGACGAAACTATTGAGGAAAAACACGCGTATATCTTGTTTATCATGACTCTGGTTTTACGTGGCCTATCGACACAGTTTATAAACTGGTATATATCACCTTGTTGCTTTGTCTTTAAGTGGTCATGTGATTGGCTTACCACGACTACTTTATTCTTCCTCAGTCAAACAGCAGCACTCATGCGATTGTTTTGCCCCCTTAGCTCCAGCTGTTGTGCCAAAAAGTGATTACCGTCGGCGGGAGCGCGCGGCTGCTTAAAGCTGTAGCGTCCAGATTACTTACAGCTACTTCCTGCAGCTGATATAAGATGCGGTAAGCTGAAGACAGCTTCAACCGTCTGTTTGTTGAAAAATAGTAACGGACCGCGTTTCCTTGTTAGTAACTGTAACGGCGTTGTAACGATAGGAATAGTAATTAGTTAGATTACTCGTTACTGAAAAAAGTAACACCGTTACTTGTAACGCTGTTAATCCCATCACCGGTTTTAATACATAACACACAGAGTTTAAGCTAAAATGACTGCAAACATGTAATAAATCCAAAAACATTAACATGTTTGTCCCACCTGTTGCCTCACAATCAGCTGATATTTGCTCAATTTCACCTCTATACTACAAATACTAGAATATGAAGTGCATAAAATGGGATGAAATGTTGAATTTTTTAAATTCATTAACTTTTCAGCATTTTTGATCTCTCCACACAAAAACACATTACAGCTCTGCTAAAAACTGTTTTTGGTTCATTATTTTTTCTGTGACTCAGTTAAGCATCGGTATCCTGATGGACGCATCAATAACTAACCTGCACCGATCCCCAGGATATTTGATCTGCTGATCTTTCACTGGAAAAAGTGCATTTTAATTAAATTGGAAGGATCATATCACTATGTGGGAGACGTGGCTGGTCAGAACATATTCAGGACTCCTTTTACTTTTTTAATGTAGTGGCAAAAGTAAATCATCAAAACACGAAAGCATCAGACTGTAAAGATCTACAGATCCTGAAAGCCTCGGTGATCCTGCAGGAACTTTCTACAGGACCTCGAGGTGTTGGATCAGTGTCATGTTTCCAAACTATTACACAGAACAGCAACATTGTTTCTCTATTTCATGGCCTAGAAATGCTGGAATGACTCACACTCAGCACAAGTGTGAAAAAGGAGAAAGAGAAATATTTAAAGGGGCAGTGAGATCCCGGTGTTGTGCTAAGAAGTGATTTGTGATGGTTCTGTGTGTTTTTAGTGTATTTTAAATGTCTAATATCTGATATTGATAACTTCTGAGAGTGTTTTATATAAAATAAAGATATTACTTTTAAGCAGCTCATATTCATAACTTTAGTGCCGAGTCCAGCTGTTTAAACCAGACAAATACAGACCGCCTGTTAGCAGAACAGCTGGCAACAGCTGGGACTTTGGGCTCAAACGTTAACTGTCCACAAAGCTAACTACCTTTAGCTAACACCCTCATTTAGCGGAAGTAAAACGCTCTGGAAAAAACAGCTTCCTACACATTAACCTGTACATGTGTTAGTGAAGGGATTACGGGTTAACCCCACAGGCTCGCTCAGAAACACAACAGAAGAAGCAGAAACCTACTGAAAAACAGAAGAAGGCGCTCGCTAACTCCTCCAGGTCATTTCAACCGGATCCAACTTCCGCTTCCATACTTCAAAATAAAAGCTTTTCTTCTTCGTTTTGGGTCGAACTGATTCAATCTTCGTATTTTTTATTGTTTATGGAATAATCCTGAACCATTAACTTCCCCCATCATGGTATTATACAGAAACAGATTAAATAAATTATAATAGTTAGCAGCTGCTCGCCTACTAACTGGTACCAAACAGAGACAGCATATAACCCCAGTTTTAGCTTCTCTACACTGGCTTCCGGTCTCCTACAGGATCCAATTTACACTTTGACTTTTTGTTTTTAAGTCGCTTAACGCCCGAGCCCCTTCCTACCTGTCTGAGCTCCTTTCTGTTTCTGCTCCAGGAAAAACCCTGAGGTCTAGCTCAAAATTAATGCTGTCCGTCCTACGGACTTATCTCAAATCTCGTGGCGATAGAGCCTTCTGTGGCATCCCAGACTTTGGAATAGTCTCCCCCTAAATATTAGATCTGCACAAACACTTGATCACTTTAAATCACTACTAAAGACACATTTTTATGCCCTGGCTTTTAACACACTATGAGTATACCTTTGTTGTTTATGAAATCCTGTCAATGAAACTTTTGTTAGAAAATGGAAAAGGTATATCGGGAAAACTTTTTTATTGAGAGCATTTTTTTCAGGGTGGCTTTAACTCAGGAGGTAGAGCTGGTCACCTACTGATCGGAAGGTTGGGGGTTCGATACCTGGCTCCTCCAGGTATCCTTGGCCAAGTATCCTTGGGCAAGATACTAACCCCAAGTTGCTCTCCGATGCATCCATCGAAGTTTGACTGTGTGTGTGAATGTTGTTAGATAGCACTCAGTTTAGAGTCAGTGCTTGTGAGGATGGGTGTGACTGGGTGAATGTGGCATGTTGTATAGAGCGCTTTGAGTACTCTGGGAGAGTAGAAAAGTGCTATATAAGAATCAGTCCATTTCTCTTCTTGTTATTTGGCTCTAAAACAGCTGGAGACAATTAATCCTTTTACTGACATTCTGAAAGTTTTTTGCAGTTTCAAAGACAGAAAATGTATTCAGCACAAATACTGTAAGTGACAGGTGTTTAATTCTTAGATGATGCAGAGAAATCAGAGACTTGGAGGCTGTGGAGGCTCAGCTGCCTCACATTCATATTGAAGGTCAGACAAAAACGTCAGATGCATCTGCAAACATAACTTTGGCTGTGTTTCCAGCCTCCCTTTAAAAAGTGCAATTATAATGCAGCTCTGTTGGAAAACAATTTATTGTAGTGGTAACGTTACAATACAAGAGTGTGATTTGAAATGACTGTCAGTAATAATGATGATTAAGCTTTGATTACACTAACATGGCAGATTTCCCCCTAAATTACCCAGAATGCTGTGCAACAGTTGCCAGTGACACCTCAGTAAAAAAAAAAAAAAAAAAAAGCAAGAAAAGACAGACGGAGTCAGACTCCTGCAGATTCCTCCTCTCAGGGTGAGTAGGCCGGCAGCAGACCTCTGCGATCATCAGACTCCACCTGCGGGTCAAAGGTCAGACGACATCAACATCGGCTGTTCTGGAAATGTTCTCAAAAACAAACATTTAAAATGCTTCATACCTGAGAATAAAGTTTGGAACTAATCCTGTTTTTTTTTCCTTGTAAATGTCTGACTGTAATTTTTGATATTTTATGTTTTTATTTCTCTCTCTTAAACCTGCAAAAGCCTCGTTAAACAATCACAGATCATTTTCAGTTAAAGGGATTCAATGAGTTAATGTTACTGAAGTGAATATTTCAGGTTTTGAATCCTTTAGGTGTGAATAACGGACCGTTCCATTCCTCCGTCACTGCAGGAGGCGTAGTTACACATTTTTGGTGATCAGACATCAAATCGAAACATTTAAATTTGTCAGCTAGTGGTGCAACGGCTCAAAAGTCTCACGGTTCGGATCGGATCACGTTTTTTTTCCGTCACGGATCGGATCAATTTTCGGATCAGCAGAAAAAAAAAGAAGACAAAAATTTAACTCGCCATTTACTTATTTAAGTATTTTTTGCCTATTAAAAAACATTCAACTCAAGACTCATTCCATGCAATTATATAAAAACAAATTAAGGTGCTTTCTATCTACCACTCCGCTGTGATATAATGAGCGGTCATGGTCACGTAGCTTTCCGTTGCCCTGGAGGTCCACCCATTTGTAGTTAGGGCAACAGAAGATGCCTGGGACAGTTCAGCCATAACTTTAAACTTTTCCTGCTCATGCATGCTTGGAGCGATCTTGTCACTGAAGTGGACGCGCGACAGGATATCATAGCGTGGCTCAAGCACGTTCATCATAGTTTAAACTAGTGCTGTCAGCGTAAATCTCGTTAAAATGACGTTAATGCCATAACTGCATTAATGCGGCAAATCTCCGTTAACTAGTTACCGCGGATCGCCCCGTGCATGGAGCTGCACGGCGTCAATGTGTTAACTAACGCGTTGACTAGTTTAAACCCCTTGTTTTGCACAAGAGAATAAGGCCTCCGTCTGCAGCTAAACACCCCAATAGCTTTTGTAATAGCTTCATCCCGGTCGGACTGGGCAGCAAAGGGCTGCTTAAATCAACCGTGATCCGTTGCACCACTAACATCAGGCTCGTCTTCTTGTGCACCATGAGGTCAATTTTGATGCTCTTGATATTTTTTAATCACTTGCTGAATTTCGCGTTCTGACCGCGTGCACATCAGCGTCTGTGATGTGCACACGATTTCTTCTACTGCGCCAAAATAGCAATCTTTCAACTTGAATTTCATTTTAGGAAATGAACCTGCGGCGATGCCTTCAGGCTCGGACACACGACATAAAAGTCGGGTCTGTTTGAGACGGGAGCTGAAAGGACCAAAGTGAAACTTATTCTATATATAAATCATCTCCTGACAGTCCTGCACGTCAGCGTGTCAGTAATCTGTATAAAGTTTTCTGGGTGGTGAAAGCGCTCTGCACTTCAGTTTTATCTCTGGCTATTTGATAAGAAAAAATATATTTAAAGCAGGAGGAAATAAATGATAATAAATAATAAATCCCAGTTTACAAAAACTGAAAATATTTTTCTGATTCGTCAAATCTTTTTATGCAAGAAAAGCTGATATTAAAAATGTATTTCAGCAGGTCTTATTATTATTTTGCCAATTTTCTTTTTTTCTCTTGCGACTGAACACATCAGCATTTCCTGAGAGGCGGAGTTAATATTATTGGTAGGAGGAGTCTTACGCTGAGAGAAGATGGTGTGCGGAGCCGGATGGCTTTGCCAGAGAAAACACAGACGACGATGGTGACGCAGGTCTGCAGGACGAGGAGAACCAGGAAGAGGCCGAGCAGCCCGTAAAGAACCACCTGAAACAGGAAATATGAAACAGGAAATACACACAAGGAACAACCTGCTCCTGTCCTCAGGGAAGGCCCCGGGACCAGATCTGAGGTGCACCGAGAGTCCGGCCTTGAGGACCAGACCGAGAGATAAACTTACATTCAGCGTATAAAAATTTTGGCTGCATCTCCTCCTCAGGTCTTCTACGTCCTCGAACTCGATGAAGCTCTGTCGGTCACAGAAGCGATAGGAGGGGGGGCATTCGGCCAGCAGCCAGCAGGTGTAGGCCACACCGGCCAGGCCAATCAGGACGCTTATCACGTTGGACACCAGGGACCCCCAAACCTGCACAAACACCATATATGGCTAAACTAACAGCGGCTAACGAAGTACAATGGCTTCATCCATCTTTGATATACAGTCTATGACTTTAACTGAAGATCCAGAGGTATCACACCTGCAGCTAACCGTCCCTGAACTGCACCACTTTTAATGACATCATCTGACCAACAATATGGCTGCTGTGAGGTCACGGTACTAACAGACTGTCCAAGGAGGCGGAGCTGCAGCTTTTGTATTTCATTAGTTTGTCATTCAGCTGTAATCAGCAGGTCTGAGTTTGCTGACCTGTCAATCATACATCCTCTTTCTGGTTTCTCTAAAACTCACCAGTGAGATGGAAGTGCGTCTCCCTGCCGCCAGGGCCACCGAGCCGGAGACGACAAACTGCACGACAGCAGAGAGGCGTGGTTAGATGACACATGACACCTGTGAGGCTTTACCTGGAGGTTATTAATCATGTTTGTGTGTACGTACAGCGGCGCCAAGGGCGAATGGAGAGTAGGCAATCATGGCCCACGAGTAGACGGCGGTCAGACCGAACAGGATGCACAGCAGCCCGATCATGATCTGAACGACCTGAGGACACAGACGGAGGCACAACATGAGCAAAGATGAAAAATAATGCAGATTTTAAAAGTTTTAGCAGGTGAAGTTCTTGTTAAAACAGCAAAAACAGCATCAAAGATGAGACCTGTGTGCAGGCTGAGACCAGCCTGTGTTGTCACAGGTCACAAACTCCTTCTGGCAGCTTTATTAAACCTTTATTATTACAATAAAATCTGATCCATGTGCATCTTCCTTTAGCTCAACCTACCTTTAACAATTTAAACCTTAAATTTACCATAAGCCATTCTGATCACATGACTTAGTGAGCCTCCTATAATTAACAGGCTGTATTACTCTGAAACTGAAGAACAGCTAAAAACATGAAGACTGTCAGGAAAGTTCTGCAGTTTATTCTAGTTGGTCAGAGGTGATGACATCATCATGACATGTAAGTCGCACTGACTGTGACAACGTGTTTGTGTCTGCGCTTTGTTGTGATGAATCTGATGGTCAGAGTCCAGACACTCACCCCGAGAGCGTGCGGCTGTCCCCGCATGAAGGCGACGGTCATGTCGTCCATCTTGACTGGGATGGGCGTGGTCTTTTTGACAGGGGGAGGGGCCGGTGTAGTGGAGCTGCCGGCATTCTGGAGCTGGATGGAGCCGTCATCCTTGGGAATGACCTGAGTCACGACCATCACTCCACCGACGGTGGTGATAGATGTGGATGCCATAATAAAGGTCAGAGGTCACAGAAGCTCAGAGGGAAAACTGGAAAAATCACAAGTGCAAACAATGAGGGAGGGGAAAACAATGTTTGAGTATTAGGGAGGAGAAGGGAATTTGCAGCAGCTGCAGTGCCAGCTGGTGCCGCAAAAACTGATCGACTTTAGCTTCCAGATGTTCTTCAGACAAACTTACAGGAGAAAATTATTCTGGTTTAGCAATAATTCTCTGATTTTTGCCTTTATGACATTTTAAGAATCTAAAAGAGCTCGACATTCAGGGGTGGCCAAATGGGGGCCACCAAAAACACAGTTTTCAGGTTTATGATGCTGTTATCAAATATAGACAACAAAAACAGAGAAAGTTAACTTCCTGCTATTAAAGTTGATGTCGGTGAAAAGAGGTACTTATGAAAACCTAATAAGATTTTGAATTCATTAATAATCTGTTTTAATTGATTGATTGACTGGAAGTCCCGCTTTAATGATTCAGCAGAAGCAGCTGAAGGGTGATTTCCCCGGAACGGAGCAGCAAAGACAACACGTGTAACGATGTGCGCTGTTGGCCCCGAGACGCTCCAGGGATCTGTCCGGGGATCGGCACCTCATTACCAACATAGCACACAGTCTCACATTATCACCAGTATTACAGTCAACACGGGAATAATAGTAAACTAATAATCAAAATAAATATGAGCTTATGACTGCTGTGGGCCGCACTGTTCACCGCGCTTCTTCCTTTTTGTTTGACATTTTGAGATGATAACATGTATCCACTGGTCACTCATCAAACTTCCAAACGTTGCTATAAAATCTTTTGTTAAACAAAAGTCCCCGGATTTAACATGGATTCTGGTTTGGAGTTTCCTACTGCGTGATAAGGAAGTGCGCTTACCCGGAAAATAAAACGGCTGTTTGTTTTTTAGTTCGACGTTAAATATCAGACTTTTGAAATCGCAGTTATCCCTACACGAGAGCTTTTCGACGTTTTTCTTTGTTTTGTTTTGTTTTGTTTTTTAAGATAAGAATCGCGCGAACAAATCTCGATAAACTAACCGGAAGTATATCTGCGCATTAGATCAAATACATCGACTAACAATCATCTCGAGGCTGCGCTGCTCTCTGAAACATCTGCAAACACGCACGGATTACCTGACCACGCTGAGGATTACTCCTGAGGATTACTGCTGAGCATTACCTGCAGTCAGCTGGACACACGGAAGTTCTCTGACCTGAACAACAGCTGCTGTTGATTCTGTTCAGGATCAAGTTAGGCTGCCTTCAGGAGCAAACTGTAAACTCGGAATTCTGATTTACCAAACAACTGTCGGGAAGAACATGATGTGATGAAGTTCCAGTCCAATTTAATTAAACGATGAAATATTGCTTCAAATACAATAACATAAATAAACTGAGCTGTTTCTTTGGATTTTTTCTGACCTTTTTTAAAAAAAAAAAAAAAAACATAACAAGGAATGATTTCAGAAGATTCAGTCTTTAATCACTGTGTGTAACTTTTAAAGACACTTTCAGGTGTGTTGTTTTTAAAAAATAATTAAAATACAACATCATAACTTTTAAATCACGAACATGTTTTTCCTGTGTGTGGATCTGCTTGATATGAAGGGAAATGTCGGCATAATTCCAACAACACCTGAAGGCAGCACAAGGAAACATTTCCCAGAATCAACGTGAAAAACCAACTTTGCAACAACCTTCCCTGCCTCCTTTTACGGGGGCCTATCGTTTTTATGATACATTCACATGCCACTTTATTAGTTACACCCTTTACACGGCCCCCACAGTTCTTAGCTCAGTTTCAACAAGGTGCTGCAAACACTCCTGGGAGATTTTGATCCGTGATGTTTCACGACATCTCAGAGGAGCCCCACTGGCATCGTGGCTGTGTATTCATTCCCAAAGATGTGCCTCACACTGTGAAAGTTTTAACCCAAATCTTTGGTCCCAGACAATGAAGGGTTCAGGATCCCAGCGGAAAAACCTCCGTCAGTCATCAGTGACTGAGTCCGCAGACTGTTTCAGACATTAGCAACAAACAGCTGATATTTAGTTTGGGGATACCCTCTGTGTACTGCCCCTTGGCAGGCTTCCACAAGTTAGCCAATCACAGGAACCTGGACTTTTAAAGGAGCAAATTATGAAGGTAAATATCATTGTGGCTCAAGAGTTGGCAGTTCATCTTGTAATCGGAAGGTTGCCAGTTCGAGCCCCGGCTCCGACAGTCTCGGTCGTTGTGTCCTTGGGCAAGACACTTTACCTGTTGCCTACTGGTGGGGGTCAGAGGGCCCGGTGGCGCCAGGGTCTGGCAGCCTCGCTTCTTTCAGTGTGCCCCAGGGCAGCTGTGGCTACAATGTAGCTTGCCATCACCAGTGTGTGAATGGGTGGATGACTGAATGTAGTGTAAAGTTCTTTGGGGTCCTTAGGGACTAAGTAAACAGCCATTTACCATATGCTGCAAAAGGTGAGAGCTTGAACTTGAGACAGAAGCTAAAGACAGGGCCTGGATATGCTTTTAAATTAAATAAAAACACCGAGCCGGAACTGAGCAGAAGAGCGCCCCCTTTCAGAGTCTGTCTGTAGACAAACACACAAGTCAACAGTCACATGCTTCTGGGGAAAAACAAGACGGCATGTTTGCACAGGTTTAACAGACTTTTATTACTTATTTGACGAGCAGATGACAGCATCGGAGATCTTATGTACTTTTTCTCCTCCAGGATTCACATACGTGTCTGAGGATCACGACGTAAAGGTTTTACATCTGTGAGACTAAATGCACATCATACTCTACAAGAGCCAAACATTGCCTTTAGAATTTTAATTCAATGAAGGTATTTTAAAAAACAGAACAAAGTCCTGCTCGTGATTTATCGATGACTGTTCACATTTTGGAGATCAAATATCGATGAAGGTGATTTCAACTCATAAAGGACATTCAGCATTCAGCCTGATCAACACCAGATTATCTTACATCAACATCTGAACTCAACCTCGACAAGTACATGTGTGTAGTTCACTTACACCACAAGGGGGCGACATTCATTCATACCTACAATCATAAAGCATGGATTTATTGACTGTTTTATTGAATCTTGGCCCGTGTTACAGTCAAATAATTACATTCAAAGCAGGTTTCATATTTTTTAATACATATTTTTTTGTTGGTGGTGTTGTTGGGGGGGGGGGGGGGGGGGTAACGATTGTTTGCAATGTTTTATTTAAATTTTTCAATATAGAAAACCCCATCAACAAACAAATACAGCTCAGGTGCTAAGGCAAGAAGACAAGAAATATCACTGTAATGATAAGAACTACCAGCATCCAAAGTACATCAAATATCATGAATACGTAACAAACAGAGAAACCGCAGCACCATGGTACATGTTCATATAATGGGAGCTTTCCCAAGGTAGTTAAAAAATGGAGTCCAGGATTTTGAGAAAACATTTGCTGCAGAAGTTTGTAGGTATAGAATATTTTCCATTTTATGACTGATAGCATGTCATTGAGCCAGACATTGAAGGAAGGAGGAACAGCAGACTTTCATTCCTTTAGGCAAGGGCGTAGATTTGGCATGGACGGAAGGGACACGTCCCCACCAATATCCAGCGATTATTGAATTGTCCCCACCAATAATTTGATCTCTTCGAGTAAAGAAAAACAAACCCGATAGAAAGAAAAAAAAACGATCTGTCAACGTCTCATTCACCCAGCGGTGCAGAAAGAGTTAAATTACGTTCTCTACATCATGTGACAAATATGGCCAATGTGATTGGCTGTGCCTTTCAGGGAGCTCTGTTTAGTTTTAGCAGCGGCAAGCCTGCGCTGAGAGGAGGAGAGGAGGATGGCAGCAAAAAGGAAGAACCTCGATATAAGAAAGTATTTTTCAAAGAAACCTGTAAGTCACTTAAAGTCAAGTTCACTCATAAAATGTGTCCGTCATAATAACGTTACAGGCTATGCTCGGCTTTGGCCCACATCAGTCTAAAATTGTATGTAACCATAAATAACGTGTTTTGGAAACTAACTGCACAACAGGCAGCAGTATTAGTTCTCTCAGTCTCAGAGCAGCATTTCTAATTTTGATTGAAACTGTCAGAGAAAACGGCAGCCTCGAGCAAGCCAGGATATTAGTTTACAGACGCTGTTAAAATTATATGTCTAACGTTAAAATGTTGGTGACACAATAATTTCATCCTAATAGTGTTGACATATTCATAGGGTTCATTTTTGAGACAAAATATCATGAGGTAGTCGTGATTTTGCAAATATTTCAACTTGTAGTGCAGTTTGCACAAATTGTTTTAAAAATGCACTCACCCTACAAACATTACTGATGAGTCAAGATCTGCACAAAGTGACAGAAACACTGAAGCAGCTACCCATTTTATTCTTATTGTCATGTATGTCCTATTTGTCAGATGACAGAAGAACTAACACAAAGCTCAGAGAGCAATGGTGATACAAGATCACAGGTGGAATTGGATGATGATTTGATGGTTCATGACTGTATTTGAAGCACATGTGTGACTGCATGTATGTGGAGTGTCTCACTGTTATTTATCAGGTGACAGAGGCAGCTCTGCCATGTTGTAGCTCAGACAGAGGTGAAGAGGCGAGGTCACAGGTGACTGACTGATGATTCGGTGCTATAGATTAACTAGTATTTATTATCATGACAGTTGTTAGGCTGCTGATGTAAATTGATTCATTAGTGTATATTTGACAAAGAATCTGAATTGACATGTCCCACTTTTTATATGGCACGAATCAATGTGTTATTTTATCAGGTGGCAATATGTCCTAGTGCAGTCAGAGGGGAGGAGCCAGGGCCAAAGGTGAGGCACATCAAGCAGAGAATAATAATTTTAATCTGAGGATTAAACGCATGTACTGAGTTTATCTCAGTTAACAAGAGGAGAAGGCATGCGTTTGGCTCCTTCACATAGTGGACATTGAGTTGTTGTGTGGGGCACCAGTAGTCCATGTCTGTTGCTGTAACAGTAGTTCATGTTTAGAATAAAAAATCCCAGTTCACTGATTTGATCGGGGCAGTCGTGTGCCTAAAATGTTGCATGATTTTGCTGAGAGATCTTTTACTTTGTGGTAATCTTAGATGAGTAGTTTTATGGACAAAAACCAGCAGGTCATTCAGTGTTCCCTTAGTGCTAATGTATCAGAGATGTTGGTGTACTATAACTGAAGTAATGTTGTTAAGTCCTTAAAGTCATATTCTTTTATTGTCATGACTGTATTTTTATTTTTGTATGATACCTGATTTATATGGAATATGGCTGAAGTAAACTAAAGTCTAAAATAGTCAGTCATTTGTTTAATAGTAATTTAACATTATATAATTCACATATAAAACTATGAATTGTAATTTTAAATGGTTTAAAAGCATGTAGAATAGCATATGCAGGGAAGTATATTTTTCCTTTTTTATCAAGAAGCAACGACAAAAAGGAAAAAAAAAGAAACAGGGCAGGGTTCGGTGGCTGAATCATCCGTCCCCACCAATGCCAGAACCAAATCTACGCCCTTGCCTTTAGGATAAGTCTTTTTGCAACCATCATGATCGACTGGCACCTGCATAGTTGCAGGAATAGTTCTGGAACATACGCAGCCAAAAACTGCAATTTCTGGATTGGGTGTGATGAAGATCCCATAAGCTTTAGAGTACCAATCAAATATTCTGGACCAGAAATTAGTCAATGAGGGGCAATGCCAAAACGCATGAGCCAGTGTGCTATCTGTCTTTACATCTGTCACATATGGGGGAAGTCGAAGAACAAATTTTGTGTAGTCCAACCTTGGAGTAATGTAGCCGATGGACAACTTTGAATCATATTAATTGATGTCAGATGTTAACAGAGCAGGAATGAATTTTTGATAAGCACTTGTCCCACATTGATTCTGATATTCCTACACCCAGTTCCTCCCTCCGAGCGTCTCTTATCCTCGTAGTCCGCGCCTCAACACTTTCATCAAACACATGTACAACTGTAGAGATCAGATGTTTGGAGTAAGGAGGGCTCAGGGGCACATTAAAAAAGTTGTGTTCATTTGGAATATCGCGATCATTCTTGATATTGGATTGCACAAAATGCCTAATTTGTAGGCAGCGGTTAAAAAACTGAATGTGTTAAAGTGAAATTTTGCCTAACCTGACTAAATTATGCAAATTTTCCATCTATATAAAGATGTTTGAATTTGATTAAGCCCTTCTCTCTCCAAACATGGTAGGATTTATCATCCGAGGGAGGCAAAAAAGCATATTGGTGCCTGCAAAGAGGAGTTTGGCAATTCAAGGAAACCTCTAATTTGGTTTAAAATATGCTCCGATTGTTTTGGAACAAACCCTAATTTCTTAAAAATCTCAGCCTTCCCCACTCTTGGGAAAAGCAGGGCCTCTAGAGATGTAGTTTTCTACATCTACATCTATTCTAGGATTCTTGTTGTTCCATATCTAAGAAGTGATAATCGAGTCCAACTCCTTAAAGAAAGAGGAAGTGAGATAAATAGGAAGATTCTGGCAAAGATACAAAAATCTAGGAAGAGAGACCATTTTTATGGAATTTATATGACCAATCATGGATAAGGGAAGAATTTTCCATGACTCCATATTATGCTTTAATGTTGATAAAAATTCAGCAAAGTTCAAGCTAAAAATAATTTGGGATCTTTAGGGACAGTCAGTCCAAGATATGTGAAATGGTTATTAACAGGTTTTAGATAAAGGCACAAGTTCACTTTTGACCCAATTGATCGTATATCCTGAAATTTTGCCAAATGCGGTGATCAAATTAAGGAGGAGGGGTAGAGATTCTTCTGCTCGTGATTTATTGATGACTGTTCACATTTTGGAGATCAAATAATGATGAAGGTGATTTCAACTCATAAAGGACATTCAACATTAGGCCTGAGCAACACCACATTATCTTACATCAACATACCAGGAACGAAATGACCAGTCGCCTCATTTCTTAACTCAACCTCGACAAGTTCACGTGTGTAGTTCACTTACACCACAAGGGGGCGACATTCATTCATACCTACAATCATAAAGCATGGATTTACTGACTGTTTTATTGAATCTTAGCTCGTGTTACATTCAAAGCAGGTTTCACATTTAACAGTTTACATACATTCATTGACATACAGTGACTGACTGTGCACATTCATTTAACACAAATATGTAGCCTAAATCTTTGAAATGCATATAGATGATTTATCAGAGTATTCACACATAAAAACATCAGTCATTCAACATGCATCGGAAAATGTATACATCATATAGATTCACTAACACCAGATTCAATTTTGCCTGAGAAACACAGTTACAGAGAAATTCTGTAACGTGCACAAAATCCACACAGAAATCACGTCACTGAGTAAAATAACCAAAAAAAAGTTTAAAAAAATAAAATTTAAAACAAACAATTAAAACATCCTCTCAAGAACAGGAACAGGAAATGTTAAATAGAAAACAGTGAGCTTTTTCTTGGTATGAGGCAAGATTTTTATAAAAACTGAACAGTTTCACAAAAAAAGAAAAAATTCATTGTCCTGGTTAAGTTGACCTGCCTTGTAAATTCAAAAGAGATCTTATTAAATAAAAAATGTAAAAGATTAAAATGAGTGCGTGTATGCAGGATGATTTGTTCAATCCATTCTTAAAGACATCGTTAACGTTAACTAATAAAATACACCCACTGTCTTTATCACTGTCTTCAAAGCCCTGAGTTTAAAACAGAAAAGTGATAAGTTCCACACATGACATTTCAAATCAAAGAATATTAACAGATACAAAACACAAAACTCATAAAAACATCAGGAAATAAAAGGACTCTGAAACTCGAGCATCAACAGAAACAATTCAAATGTTTTCTTAAATTTCATATCAAGCAGCAGATTCATTAAAGGTTCCTGTGGACCTCCTCAAACCAAGAGACAACCTCAGAAAACGTGGAAGTACCAAACTCTGCAGTTTCTGTGGTAGCTGCTTGCTTCTGTCTGCACAGGGGGGACGTGTTTGTATATCAGCCATTTACAAACTGCACTCAAAGCTTTACACTTTACACCACTTTAAAGAAAAGCCGGGTACCTTTTTGTCTTGTTCAGCATGCAAACCTTTGCAAAAATGAGCGTATTTAATATTAAAGTAAATAAGAAGAGCACCTTTCAAATCATGCTAGCTTCACAGCATTAGCCTAAGTCCAGCGGCTCTGAGACCTCAGACTTAAGACTTATTCCATTTCCTCTATAATTATTATAGAACTGTAGCTCATGGGGCTGAAAGGTGCTTTACGCCTGCATTCTTTCAATTCGCCAGCAGGGGGCGAAAACGAGTCCAATTATGTAGACATCTAAATCAGCGGTCCCCAACCTTTATTGCGCCATGGACCGGTTTATGCCCGAAAATATTTTCACGGACCGGTCTTTAAGGTGTCGCAAATAAATACAACAAAATAAAACTAGTACCGGTACCGAAAAAAGAAGATTTATTCATAACACACGTGAAACGACCCAGAAAAACCGAGTAAACGACAAAAACGAAAACAAAATAACGCTAGAAACCGATAAAAACCCTGAAAACCATACATTTCACACCCGAACCTCAACTCTCGCGGCCCGGTACCAAACGACTCACGGACCGGTACTGGTCCGTGGCCCGGGGGTTGGGGACCGCTGATCTAAATCATCTGAAAACGTGTGTGAGCTCAGTCAACTCTTCCCTAATGAGTTTATGGTCTTATTGAATAAAACACGATGTTCACTTTGGAAATAAAGGTCCCATCATTATGCTTTAGCTTGGAGCCATCTTGGAACTGTTAAGATGCTACGGTAAGACTGTGAGGTATCCCTCTGTGTCTCAGTCACATCTGCGACACGCTCATGACGTTTGGTTTTAGGCTGCGGTAAAAACAGGACTCAATGAGGTAAACATTAAAAATCTCAAACTGCTTTCCAAGGATTCTTACACTCTCCTACTTTCACGATGTCTTTGGTGATAAGTGTCCGGCTAAACCAGCTGCAAGTTGTAAGTTAAGGCGTCTTCAGTTACTCCACCACCTTCAGCTCAGGCTCGAGCTCCGCCCGGCTGCTCAGAGAGCAAATCTCCACAGGCCTGTTTATGCTGCTGCCCTCCTCCGGAGTGACCAGTGGATCCTTCCTGAGACTAACTTTCCTTTTTTGCCACATGTGGAGCGATCCAAGAATCATGATGCAGATGCACAAGGCCAGCATGAGTGAAACACCTACAAGCTCACTGTAGTAACTCTTCTCCTTCGGAGTCACGTCGTCGGGCTTTACCCTGTACTGGGTGTCAGAACTACTGCTCTGAAGGTTCCTGTTTGTTCCGCGATGTTCTTTGGAGGTCACCTTGCCCGTAGGACTGGTTGTAAATCCATTCTTACTGTCGTCGGTGGTGTAGTCGTTGGTGTGTACGAGTTGTGTCAGAAACATTGTTGGATCGTCGGTAACAATGCTCTCGTAGGTCTCGTCCGGCACCGCAGTTTCGTGGGTTCTTGGGGTCAAGTTTCTAGAGCGTATCAATTGTACGTCATAGCTTTTAACTACTTGCTTGTACCCGGCTTCCTCTGCCTCACAGCGGTAAACCCCTGAAGAGTCGTTAGTGAAGATGAAGCTGAGACTGCCGTTATCTGATTGGATGAAGAACTTCTCTGGCTGAGGGAAGGCCCAGGTCAGAGTGGCCAAGTTGGAAGGTGTTTGACACGAAAGCGTCACCACTTCATTCACGTGAGCACGGACCACTGCAGGCAGCAACGTTACAGCATCAAGGTTAAAACTCTGAACTTGTTTCCAGAACACGTTCAACATAATCTCTCACAGTCTTCATATCTGCCAACAGATTTTTATATTTAGTAAAGATGACATCACCTGTGATCTTCTCGGCCGTGGTTTGCCCCTGGCATCTGTCTTCCACATTACTGTCTTCCAGGTTCTGAACCCTGAAAAGGAAAACATGGTTTGCAGATTATCTGTTGGTTGTAGAGCTGTTGGCCCTTTGCTTCCATATTTATCCTTTCACAGGACATTCTCCTGTTAAGATCTGCTGCAGCTTTAAGCATGGTCAAAGCTCCGTCTCACCCATTCATCATCTTAATCTTAATTTCCCCACATTAAATAAAGCCCCCTTTCTCAAGTGGTTGCAGCTTTTGTTAAATTAGAGAATGTATTGCTTTTGTGCAATTTCTTTAAATGCGTACAATGACAATAAAGGGCTATTCTATTTTACTCTGTTCTTAAAATAAACACACGTGATAGTTTTCAAGCTGCAGCTACGTGTCAATTTTAATGGTCCACGTGTCATAAACACCAGAGAGTATCTGCTATATGTGGCATCACTCTCAGCACTTCAAGGAAACGCTGCAAAGACAACTACAATGAATGAATAATGACAATTATTATTATTAGAACAACGGTCACAAGAGTCCTGCACCAACATTTCTGAAAGAATTTAAACTAAAATCAGGGTTTCAGAAATGTTGGTGTCATTTATCCAGGATTGAAAAGCCCACGATGGTTTCATCTAAAGTATCCAATCATTTCAAGACTCATTTCTTAAAGTATATTAGATAAAGAGACAAATATCAATCGGGAATCTTAAAGAAAGCTGATGGTTTATTTTGTATATGCAGGTCACATCTGTTCTGGACTATCTCAGAGTAAGTTTTACTTACATGTCCTCATGACTGCCATGCACACGGGTACAGGCCCTGCTAGTGCGGCTCCATCCACACAGAGGATCTCTGGCCAGGAGGCACTGACTGCAGGTTGTGTAGGTCGAGCAGTCGGCCACAGGTACGGCAGTCACGCCTTCAGATGTCCCCACATAGAGGACTCCCTGCAGGAGCAGAGAAACAGTCAGCCAGATGAATGCACATCCGACAGATCTCTCAGGTTTCAGAGCAAAGGTGTTCAAATCTGTGAGATGCACGGTCATCCTGTACACATCTCTACCTGCACCAGTGTGAAGGCTTGTGCTTCCCAGTAGTTCTCTATGATTAACTTTTGATCTTTTTATTTTTTGAGTGTGAGTCAAAAACATTTGAAAGTGAACAGGATACTTTGTTTGCTGATCAGTCAATGAATTGTGCAGCTTACCTTGGAGGTGGAGAGGACCATGCTTTGGACTGTCTGAGGCTGGGCGAAGACCTGAATCTCCTCAATGACCCAAGGACCCTGATCAAGCAAAACCACTTTGTGGAGAAATCCAGACTCTTGGACAGTAGAGAGAAAGGATAAGTTGTTTTAAGTCATCCAAGAACCACAAAAACCCTTTCAAAGCTCTTTACTACAAGCAGGATTTGACCGTTTATATCACTGAACTTTTGTATTCAGTAACAACTATCATTTCGATCACATGTCCATGCACTGACTGGTTGGGCTCGTCTATGTTCACAGTCTCACCTGTGATAAGGAACAGGATGGTATACTGTGTATCATTGGCTGCGCGTGCTCTCATCACAGCCACACGACTGTACTGCTGCTCCAATGAGACGACGACCGGACCTTTCCCGACAGGCGTCACAGCATTTTTGGTCAGGAAACTCTTCTTCACTTCCCCCAGAACGGCGTCAGTAGAATTGCCAAGTCCACACTGTCAAGAGAACATGGAGGGAGGGTCAAAGGGTAAGATCCGAAAACACAGCTCATTTTATGACTCTAACAAACGGCATTAAATAATTTTTGTTTTTAACTGAATTTTCTGCTCCATTTTATTCTCCTCGAGCGGGTTAATGAAGAAATGTTTTTAGTAAAGTGCAGATGGAAACTTGAAAGGTGCATACAGTATGTCTGACATAAATGAGTAAATCTATCTTTGATTTTACGATTGCTTTGAGGATTCAGGAAGTCTAGAGAAAACATGAACCCCCCTACCGTTCCCAGGTAGCTGTGCGTTTCCTGTTGCGTACTCCACTGGTGGGTCAGCGTTACGAAGGTCCTGTAGCTCCCCTTGAACACGTCTTTGATGTCCTCAAGTCTAAAGACACAAACTGCAGACTCTGGACCTCTGGGCCTGAAATAAACCAGATTGCAACGGTTACGTCGACGTCTTTAAAACAGATTTGAGACGTCCTGACTTGAACAGGTATTTTTAGAAACAGAGCTAAAGTGCTAAAGTTGGAGTTGTGGGTTTGTTTTATTTGAGTCAACAATGATTGGCCTAAAATCAGGACATACACGAGATCCTGCTGAATTTGATGGTTCTGTTGCTTTCGTTGCCATGGTTACCAAATATCCCATACATTAAAAGAAAATGTGCCCAAAGACGCAGTTCAAGAAAGAATCTCATTTCAGCTCAACGATGATCCAGTGAAGCCCAAATAGACTCCTCTGATCTTCCACTGTTTATTTTAACGTGACTGTCTCCTAAAAACTTGGTTTATTGAAATGTTCTCATGCATGAACATAAAGACTGCACAAATTTGCTCTTGTACAGTAAATCTCTCAGCTGTGAAGGGGGTCTATGGGGGTATCGGGCCCCCTGGGGCCGTATTGCAAGTATTGGGCAAGCAGGAAGGGAACATTTTTCTTTTTCTGCTACTAGTTTGTGTTTGTTGACCATGGAGCCATGCCACCCTGGCTCATGTTGTTTTCATCGCTCATGGCCAAATAAGTAATTGACAGAACATATCCACAGCATGGGAAAATCCTTTGTAAGAGCAGTCACCAATCACTCATCTGAACATCCAAGCTGGGAAATGTGGGGGTTGATTCTCAGCTGTTTATTAGGCAGTAACTAGGTGTAAACATGGCTTTAACAAAAAAAACAAGCAGATGTGACAGTTAAAACATTTAAGACCAGGACAATCCAAACATCATCCCTCTTATTTCCTGTTTATTGTTTACCTACCACTGAGTCGTGAAGACACCGTAGAACAGAGTGTCAGCAGTGTCGCCGCCCTCTGGTGGCGGGAGGGTGAACACATCCTGGAGAATATTGAAGGGAAGCTGATTCTCAAACTGACAGAGCAGAGTGGCTTTGGTAAAGGATGTCCATTTCTTCTGCAGAGTCCTCACTCCACCAACATCATCCTGTAAAACCAGCACAGAACAGTCCTTCATGTAATATTAATGTTAATAAGCACATTTACATTATGCGCTCTCGCTGTTTGCTGTCACCTTGCAGACTTGAGCCACCCGAGCGGTTTTCAGTTCATCTACGTAACTGAACTCTTTCCCAACTTCACTAAAGAAGAAGTAGAGTTTCCCCTCTGCTGGGTCCAGTGATGAGCTGACAAATGTGGGCTCTGAAATACAGAAGTGCAGGAAGTGAGTACAGAACAGGGGCTGTGCCATGTGGTCTGAATGTAGGGGAAAGTGATCTGCAGCGTACGAAGTACTCAGCTGACAGACCGACGGGTGGAGAAAGATTCAAAACGTAATATAATGTGTTTATCTGCAGCAGACATAACTTTTTAAAATGACACATATGAAGACACTGCGACTTCTAAGACAAAGAGGAAATGAGCCGTTGGAGACAGAACGCAGGGAATTCTGCAAACCTCACAGCTGCGGTTTGGTTGAAAGTATTTGAGCTGACACAAACATGTCTGATCCATGTTTATGAGGTTTTTGTGGTTTTTCCATGTCAGTGTTTTAAAGAACAGTAGTTATGACCAACATCTAAGTGTTGGCAGAGTCACTGCCTCGTTGTGTAAGACAGTGATCCACATCGAGGGTGTTGCAGCAGGTTATGGAAGGCTTTTTCTGCTTTTGCTTCTTCATTAATAAAAATGTAGTTTAAATATCAGGAACACCTCTCTGGAGTTTCTTCACAACAACCTCATCACAGGAATATTCGAGCTTTAGTAGACGGACCTAATAAATTGAGGATTTTGCTTGTTGATGCTCAGAAGGAGCAGCAGCTCCAACAAAGACGCAGAGTAGCCTTGAACCGGACTGAACCTTTGCTGTTTTGGACCCCATAGACCCAACCTCCAAGGTCCAAGAAGAGTTTAATTGTCCATTTGCAGTTTCCTGTACAAAACCTGGCACTGAATGTGCAACGATTCATATTTGCCACTTTGGCTTTGGCCTCCCTGCCCTACCATGCCCATGCAGGATGCTGCAGCAACTGTACGCAGCATAAACACTGTGCCCTGGCTGACATTTGTCATTCGGATGAGTAGAAGAGTGACGTCCTTCATCCTGGTCTTTAGTGGCACTGAATGTTATATGTGGAACCTGTTTAAACAGGAACAATGAAGAGACACCTAGGCTCAGGTAACTGGACAGGTGCTTTGGTTTGTGTGTCGAGCTCGAGTGGACAGTTGTACTGAGATACTGACGAAGACTCAGATATGACAGATGAGAAGATGAGACCTGAACACCAGGCTGGATGTCTCCAGTCCCATCTTTGGCACAGTTCTGAGTCCAGGATAGATTATAAAGCTACTTTTTATTTAACATATTACAGATCGGACACCCCAATCATTAAATAGCATATGTCAACTCCACTCAACTCTAATTTGAGGCTGTAAACCGAGGCCTGAGTTTCATCTGCTCAAAACCTAAAGTAATCCCACACAGGTGATTTTTTTAAATAATTCTCTTTCACCACCTTGGGTTTGGGGGTGGAGGTGTCACAGGACTCCTACGCATGCTCCTATATTAGTGGTGGTTTCAGTGGTGAGACATATATCACATTATCACAGATATGCATGTAGGTGTGTGAGACAGATGTCAGTAATTATGTTTACTAATTGTGGCCAACAGCCCACATTTGATGACGCTGATGCAGATCCATGAGTGTGATATGGACTAAAGTGGCTGAACGCTCTTCACCACCGTGATGCAGCTACAGCCACACGTGGTGACATCTACCAAACATCAGGGTAACAGCAGAAGCTCACACATAACACTACACTTAGATTAGTCTTTCTTTAAATATATGATTTCATTTACAGGGTAAAGAATTAATTTATTTATACAATCACGTAATACTGAATTCTAAAATAAGTGCGCACATTTCAGTTTACACTGTTATGTATGTACGATTGAATCTTTCTCTGTTTTCTGAGTAGCCTCAGTGGCAGCTGCACCAGGTCCCTTGGTTGATGAGCTAAGAGGTGAAAAAGGGGCGGAGCAAGCCTATATGGAGACCTGCAAAGTGGGTCATACCACAACTCTGGGTCATCGGGGGGAAATGGAATTTGTTACGCTAGTTTCAGTCCGGTTCTTGTGTGTTCTAACCCTTTTTGTGTGTTTTGTGGGCTGATCAGACAAACAGTTTTGTTTGTCGCCAGCTTTTGAGTAGAGTTCTGTTACTTTCACCTCGTTTCTGTATAATTTAACCAAGTTTATTTTTGGGTTAAATAAAAAACCATTTTTTGGACTTTACCCATGTGCATGACTTTTCTTCACTGCTCCGTCCATCACAACCGTCTTTTGTTCATTTTGTGTCTGTTCATCCCTCCAGTGTTCGAGAAACATGGACATGAAATGTTCCAGGAAGTATTCACTGAGCACTCATTGTCTTTCATTTGTGCTTCCATATTATAGGGTTTTTCATTTGCCTGAAATTGTAGTGAAATTCAGGTGTAAAGCAGAAAAGTCCAGTTTGTTCTTTTAGTTTCTGCACCCATTTGTTTCTTTGTGACACCATTATTTTTCCTTCCCCTTTTCTCTGTCTTTATCTGACTGCGACACTTTGTTCTCATTATCTGTGTCTGTTTGTACACGTTTAATCAAACCTGCAGAACAAAAACAGAAAGATTCACATCTTGGAGAAGCTGGGCTTTTTGCAGCTTGATTTATCCTGATCATGTTCGCTCACCTTCCAGTAGGCTGATCGACGTCTCCAGGCTGACGTCTGGACGGCCGTCTTTGCTGAAGTATCGCAAAATCTGTGGTTTGAGTCCTCTGAAGTCGGTTGTTGTGGCTGTGAACAGCTCGCCGTCTGCACAGAAATAAACGTGAGAGCTCCGAGTGTTTGTTTTAAAGCAAATATTAACGTGAGAACATACGACGCCGACAAATGTCGTCTCTGCTTTGGTAAAATAACAACACAGTACACAATATAAGTGTATTCATGTGTGCCGACTCGCACATCAGTGTTAATATTGCTTCCATTAGCGATCGTAGTAACCAGTGTGTCATGAAAACAGCTATCTGATGCCTTTTTCAGCTTTTTTATTAGATAGATGCAGTGCATCTGTCTGCAGGACATAAACACAGTACGCTCTGCTGTGCACAGGGAAGGAAATGACAGGCACGCTCTGTGTCAGAGAGTACACGCTGCTGCTGTTTGGTTTGTGGGTCACAGCCAGTGACACCATGCCACCCACAGATGCTGTGCTTCATATGAAATTCTCTCATGCAACTGTGGTTTGTGCAAAAGGTGAAAAAAGTAACTTTTTTTTATTGCAGCTGACATCCAAACTGAATCAGATAGTTTTGCGCTTGTTTTAGAATGCATTGCATCCTCCACATTAAAGATCACAAAGTTAAGACATTTACTCCTATAGACTTTTCCAATTCCAATTTTTTCCAATTTCAGATTTTTCCACTGAGAGCTAAACTTATATGGCAACTAAAACACAACAAAAGATGAAAATTAAGTGTGTACTAACGTTTCATTTATAATGTAATTAAAGCTAAGCTTCTGGAGAAACTGAAAAAGAATTGTCATACTGAAACTCTATTACTCCATTTTTATTAAAAAAAAAAAAAGAAAAAAGAACCGAAGTAAAACTGTGACTGAAACTTAATAAAAGCTAAACATTCACTCTCAGTTACTCTGAAACTAAACTGAAATGAGTAAAAAAAAACTCTGGAAAGAACTGAAACTAAACTTTTTGAAAACAAAAGGAAGATAAAAAAACAAAAACTAATGGAAAGTAGTTTTTAAATTCAGATTCAAATTTTGCAGCACTCCTCATCTCCAAAATATCAACTCTGCAAAGATTCTTGCTGAGTTACGTGCAAAGACCTTGAGGTTTGACCACTTTATCGCTGCATGCGAGCCCAGCGGAAAGTTGCAGCTCAGCACACTGACCTGCGATGACGACAGCGCTCCTCTCGAAGGGGCTGAACGGACAGCGACCTTTAGCGCTGGTTTTTTTGACAATGGAGAAACTTTGGGTGTCCTGATGAAGACAAACAAAAGCTCAGCTGAACATCCAGCTGTGTCTGAACTGTCATTTATATAAGACATAAGATTTTTCTCATCTGGTTAATAGACTGACTTGATTGAAGCTGACAGCATGTGTGAACTTACGATGTAGGCTTCTTGGGGGCTGTAAGCGTAGCTGCCACAGGTGTAGAGATGGGTGGAGTTTAGAGGTTGTAACACGTGGATAAAGTTTGGACATTCATTCTGCAAAACAACAGAAATTGAATAAAATCTGTACATCTTTCCTTTACATACTCCTATTGACTCCTCCGTAGCTTTAAACAGTATGAAGCTCTTCTGGTTAAAATATCTCAAAGTTTTATCTTTGGTGGGCGTATTTGCTTTTTTATATCCAGCTACATTAGGGCCAGGTAGAAAAGGGAGCAGCGGGACCAACGTGGGGTGAAGTGGTCCAGGAATCAGGTTTTAAATTCTCTGCAGCGTTAAATAAATTTGGATCTTTCCTTACTGGTGAAAATTCACCATACAGTGAAAAGAAAAAAGGATTCATATTCATACACAATTCCTGCTGTGTCTGGATTTTATATTTACCTTTACATTCTTTCCTTTCCCCGTGCAATCCTTTATCTCCTTATCAGATGGACTCCACTGCACCTGAACAAAACACAGACGAACTGTTGGGTACTCCGGCATCACAGGACCTCAGCAGTAAAAATAATAATAGTTCAGTAAAATTCAAACAGTTTCTTCTGAGCACCTTCTTGTTCAGTCTGATGACATCACTCTGGTTGACGTCCAGCGACAGGATGGTGTTTTGTGCCCCAACATAAAGAGTGGAGCTGTCCCTGCTCAGCAGCAGAGCGGTGGTGTTGTGGAGGTCGCCGTGGCCAAAGTGGAGCAGAGGTCTGTCTGTGGAGTCTGGACACAAACACACAGAAACCACAACAGCTGTTACAGTCTGAGGAAACTCCAGGTGGCACAGGAGCTGGACTCAAGCCGATACGGGGGTGGATGCACAGCAGATTCAAAGAGAAATCTAAATCGAGGATCTCAGTAAACACTTGGAGGAAGCTAATATTAAGTAAACATAAGGGCCTTGCTCTAAAAGATCACACGCAGGGTGATTCAGGCGCAGCGTGTCTGAGCCGTGAGCTCTAACTGAAAACGCTCTGTAACCTTGAAGGACGCCGCAGAAGGGTCATAATACGGGGCAGGTCAATGTAGCTAACATTTAAAAAGATAAGTGTTAGTCAGAAGTGCAAACAGAGCAAAGAAAGCATATCATACAAGTTTATCAAAAATGAAAACATCAAAACAAAGTTCCTTCGATGCAAGATTTCTTTTGAAGTTTTACCGCGCAGCTCTGCTCAGCGCTGTGGTTTCTGTTGTGAGCTTATCTTCAGACAGGGATAAATAAAGATCTGCGAGACCAGATGGAGACTGTAACAGGAGGTGAGAGGACGCAGCTCAGTGAATAAGAGCGCCCGCAACATGTTGTGCGCTTCACTGGTTAGCTGACCGGCACAGAGACAGCAGCACTGCCTGTTTGTGAGGCTGCAGGTTTGGAGAGGATGTGGTTCAGAGCTGCAGAGAAACTCTCCACATACGAACGATAAGATTTAAAAATAAGAACATGGAAACATCTCAGCAGCAGATTTCTCAGAAGACTCAGCTCTCCAGTGTGAAGTCACACTGCTACTACCTCTGCAATACTTCTGATCATGTGACATTTTATTGATTTACTCCTTTAAGCTTGAGTAAAGATGGCCCCTTCTTACTGACTCGATTCACTTTTACTGCTTTCTGTTAATTAGAGTTTTGAATGTTACATCTGAACGTTTTTAAGAACTTAACAGGAAGCTGGCTCAGTACTTCCTGCGCTGTGCGTGGCTCTTTGTTTATGAATGCAGATATATTTGTACGAAGGCTACGTCCACACATATTTTTGAAAACGGAGATTTTCCATTTTCGTTTTTTTTTTAAATCCCGTCCACACGTAAACACCAAAAACGAAGGAAAACGCTGCCAAGGACCATGCCAAAGCAGCAGGTGTAGAGGGACAGAAACTGTGTGTGTTTGTAAGCATTTAAACACTGCAGAGAGTAAAATTAACAGTATTTTGTCTAAGTCCGTCATTGTAGAAATTCATTTCAGCAAAACAATAACGTGGCGCACAGTGTGACGTCAAAAAAGGCGCACACCTTTGACGCTGTGTTTTCTCCGTTTTCCTCGTCCACACGTAAACGCAAAAACTGAGTTTTCAAAGATCTCCATCCTGGCAGGAGGTTTTAAAAATCTCAGTTTTCAGTGACTAAAAACGGTGTTTACGTGTGGACGAAAGGTGCAAACGCATCGAAAAATCAGCTTTTTCAAAAATACCCGAGTACGTGTGGACGTAGCCGAAGACAATAAAAAGTGAAGTCATCGTCAGCTAACGTGACCCCTCGTTTGCTTCGCAGACTTTTAGCCTAACAGGGTGACCATATTTTGATTTCCAAAGTCACGAAGAACTTTAATAATACTGTTTGCTTAAAGAAAACTTCTCTGTGCGGTTATTGAATGGTGAAATAAAAACTGTCATGCAGGCTTTTCGGTCAACAAGTGCAAAAAAAAGAGGACGGTTGGTGACGTACTTTTAGCTTGCATGCAACCAAAGCCTACGCAAGCATGACTCACACTCACAATTTCACGAGAAACCAGAAATCTTACAAGATTGATATATTTCAGTCTTTTAATAGAGATTAGTTTGATACCAACAACTCAAATAAAATAACTGAACAGCAAACTGAAGGTCATAAAACCTGAAAATTATCTGAAAATTGGAGGATTTGAGAACTAAGAATCTGTGACAAACAAAATAAGGAACTGATTTTGTCAACGGTGAAACTGAAGCAGTGACCACGTTAACTTTGTACTGAAACAGCCGTCGGACGCTCAGGTGGACCTGATCGCCCCACCGGAGGCTTGTTCACCTCAAACATGCCTGATCGATGCATTAAAACATCAACACGAAACCACAGATGTGTGTCCATAATGTCTTTCAAGTAAAATATAAGGAAATGAGCACACAGTACTGGAGTGATTTGTGAGCGCTGATGAATTCTTGCAACCATTTACAGGTTTTTAAGGACTCTGCACCCACTGAACTTGTTTTTAATAGCTCAGCACGCATGCTTTTTGTTTTTTGTTTTTTGCTGTTAGAATCGGAATGCTTGAAAAATAATCATAAGCATCAGAAAAAAGAAAAAGAGGGATGGCTCTGGTCAGTCATGGCAGTTTGTGGAGCTCTAAAACTGCTCAGTGGATCCACGTCAGGACCAAAGGAATGATCATCATCTGAACACCAACAGATCAAACTCGGTCACTGAGAGACAGGAAAGTGTCTTCTAATCATAAACATGAGACTCCCATCAGCAGAAGTCCTGTCAGAGGAAGTTTGTCTGGTCTCAGAAGACGAGGAGCGCCGGTGAACAACTTTCCAAGAGCAGAAACAAGAAGCGCCGCTCAGGGCGGGTCAGACGTGTTGCAATTCACGGCGAAGGACAGAAAAGTGAAACGAGTCCTTGCTGAAGATCAGTGACAGCAACAAAACGGCTTTCACTGTCTTCTGCTTTTGTTCGCTGTTCCCTTCAGAGTTTCTTCACGTGTTACCTGTGTTTTCCCTCAACTTCTCTCTTCTTTGTCCAACTAAATCTGCTTTTTGTTTGAAGCCTCACTGTAGCTCATAACTCAGTGAAAATATAAAACCTCTCATTAACATTCATACCCACAGAGCGGTTGATTATGGTTTCTAATATATATATATATATATATATATGTTTCCCCATGACAGCGACCGCGAGAGCATGCAGTCATCTCAGCCTCAGCGAACCTAATTTTGCTGTGATATAGAAGAACTGAATAAACCAGATCCGAGTTCTGAGTTGATCCGATTGTTGAAGCAGTCGCAGAGGCCTGGCAGGATCAGTTCAAACAACGCTGGGAGAAAATAAGTAGAGATGGTGGAATCTGTGCAGCTCGAGAGCTGCTGTCACTTACACTTAAGATACACCATGGTGGCAAAACTGCATTACCTTGATCACCTGGAGGAGGGGTGGGGAACTCCAGGCGTCAGGGGCCGGTGTCCTGCAGGTTTTAGATGTCTCAACTGATTTAAAGGCTAAATGACCTCCTCAACATGTCGTGAAGTTCTCCAGAGGCCTGGTAATGAACTAATCATGTGATTCAGGAGTGTTGACCCAGGGTGAGATCTAAAACCTGCAGCATGTTGTAACTTGGAGACTGTTGACAGGTGACTTCATTAAATTTAGTAAAGTGGTTGTACAGAGTTTCACAGTTTGAAACAGTAATGCTTGGCAGTGAAATCTTCCTTAAATCTTGTTAAACTGTGTCTTATACGCAGTTCTGGTTTCATCACAACTTACTTCTGCTTTCCAATCTCACCGCAGGCATGAATGAACGTCTGTTACCATGGTTACGCTGACTCAGACTGGTTTTTATGGCTTTTTTATGTGTCACTGAATGCCCGCATGAATAACGATCTGATGGCCACAAAAGTCCGGAAAACACTAACATGAACAGCTTGATGTGAGGCGTGCTGCAGTTGTAGGAGCCAGCGTGCTCTGGCAGATGTATGATGTCATAGTGTCCTCCGCTGTCCTCTCCAGCATTCACAGCAGACCGTTTAAACACACCTCATCTAATCAGAGACGTTAAAGAGCCACTGAAGGAGTCCTGAGAGGAAAACTAGAGAATTCTGCAGCAGCAAAGAGCCAATCAGCAGCCTGACCGGGAAACTCATGAGCCAATGGCGTGGCTGCAGTGATGCACGCGCACACGGTCACAGGTGTGTGTTGGCAGAGAGAGCAAAGATGTTTAATGTGCTCATCTACTGACTGCTGTGTTATCGTCCTCGTTGACCTGCTCTCCTCTGATTCGTCCTTAGTGCTGAGTCCAGCGGCCTGCTGTGCGGTTGGTTTCTGCTCTTCCTCTTTCCTTTGTTTTTCTCGGGCTCCCTTGTTTATGTTTGACCTTTATAACAAATTTGTTGCACATTCAAAAGTTTCTTGAAGTGCAGCATTGATCCAGTGTTTTGAATATGGATTCAGGAGCTTAACAGACGTAGAAAAGTTTACTCACCAACCTTTTCTCAGCTCGCTTTAATTAGCTGTTTGTTGTTGTTGTTTCAGGCTCTGGGGGGAGATGTCAGAGACTTTCATCACGTCGTCATTGTGGCTGTGTGAGGCTGTGTGAAACACGGCGCTAGCCACCATAACCAGAAGCATAACCATGTGAAAATGCTGTCAAAGTCGCAGGCTTTTGGAACTGGACGAGCGTGAGACAGAAGAGACTGATACAGGCTGGAACGAGCCAGCCATCAGTGAACTGCAGCCAGTCTGGAGAGGCTGGAAGAGTGATCTGGAAAATTTGGAGAAAGTCACCATACCTAGCTGCTGCGTACCAAAAGTCTTTGGAAATGTCACAAGGAGAGAGCTACATCACCTCTCTGATGTGAGCAGTGTTCATATTTGAAACAAGGAACTGTTTATTGTGCTGTGATCATGGCAAAGCCAGAGCAGCTCCAATCAAGGCTGTGACCATCCCCAACTTAGAGCTGACTGCTGCTGCAAGCAGTACTCGAAAGGAAGAACTTCTGGACAGACTCCAAGGTTGTACTGGGGCACATCAACAACGAGGCCCGTGGTTTGCACACATTTGTACTAATGTCCAACACTCACATTACACCTTATTTATAAATCATATTTCTATTTATACTTCAATGCAACCAACACCCCTACCTCTTTAAACTGTATTTATTATAACCTTATTTAGTATAGTTCCAACAGCACCACCCACTCAATGTGCAACATCACTGATCACACTGCACCTCTCAATGCAGCTGCTAGTTAGATGGCATGTATGTGTATGTATATAGATGTAAGCGTGTATGTGGAAATATGTGTGTGTATGTATGTACGGATGCAAATATGTATATATACATATATCATTGTTCTTGTAACAGTGACAATAAAAAGCTATTCTATTCTATTCTATTCTATCAAATAAGATTTGCAAAATACATCTCAGTACATCCCCTCAGCAGTGGTGATATGTTTGCACTGCAGCAAGCTTCTCACATTAAACTGGTTTACTGGACCCAAGTTCCTGTGGGAGATGGCGGCATCTCCAGCTGTAGAGATAATCCCCGAAGAAGTTAAAAGTTAAAAGGGTTCAAGCACTAAGAAGACTGAAAGTTATATCAAAGTTATAAGTTATATCAAACTGTTGTTTAACAGAGTTTATGTGGAGCTGTAAACTAGTGAGATAATATAGTGAAGCTTTCACGTCCTTGTGACTGATATAATTAAGTGATATAATTAATTAACCAATAAAGCGATGAACCAAAGCTAGCGGTTTACTGAGGCTGATGCCATTGCTCAACGACGATAATGTGTAACCAACTAACCCCAACTCGATAAAGGACCAACTTCTTTTCTGAAATGGAGAAGTAACTGTTGCACCAAGCTCTGGGTGCAGGCCTCCTGCTGAATGTGCAGGGGGTCGTTTTGCATCCACACAGACTGCTCTGTTACTGAGACTCGGAAGCTGTCGTGTGCCGTTCAGCCGGAAGCTTCTCTGGTACCCAAACTTAGCCTGTCTCCAACTTCTGGAGCCTGACAGGATAACCCTAACCCCACATCAGTTATCCTGCCTGTCAGCAGCAGTGTTAACCCTTACGTGACTGGTTCCAGTGAACTGGAGCTGCTGGAGGTGCGAGTTTCTGTGCTGCAGCAGCTGTGTTTTTTACTCTGAAGGTGACACTGGCTTCGACCGACCAGAGGCTGCTCCCGATGGGGTTTGCATCATTTATATATGAATCAGAAGCAAAGAATGGAGAATGATGAAGTTCGCTCGGATTACGGGTTTGGGTGGGAAAATCTGGAACTGCGGAGGTTCCCGCGAGAGTTGATGATGAATCCCAGCTGCTTCGATCCCACTGCTGTAAACACGTATACACATTTCCAGCGTGCGAAGCCAAACGATTGCACAAACTCTCCTGGAAAACTCGTGGCCACAGCTGCAGCCTACAGAAAGCGATAGCTCTGAAAGTCCGTCCAGCTGACAAAACATCTGGCACGACTCCTCTGTGCGTCCACGCCCGAGCACAGCACAGCTTTGACCCGGCTGCATGTGACTGATTAGTAAAACACTGTGTGGACCGATTTGTTGTCAGAAACGTGAAATACATCAGTCTGCACGCAGCGTGGATGAACTGCGGCGCCGGTGGAAGACAACGAAGGATTATTGTGCAGTGCGCGCTGGTGTCACACCTTAATATTTGCAACATGCAGCTATGTGTGAAATGAGCTCAACACAATATTTCCTGTTAGATCATTTTCCTGTTTTTCAGACAAACTCGTCATATTCACGAGTCTCAGCTGAACATGTGACCGAACTCTGTTTCCCAAGCTCGGAATGAGGACAGCACCCCGGGGAAGTGAACGCATCACAGCAGATAAACAAAGTTAAGACATTTTACAGGCCTGTGTTAGATGACTCGTGTAACGCGCCATCAGACCGTACAGACGCATCTCTGCCGTGCAGGCGGACAGAAAATCAGCTGATTTTTAAGCAACAAAAAAAGCTTTGACATTTTTTCAACACGACAAACAGATGTGAAAACATCACCTCTCACATCACAGTGATCATTATTAACCCCGTACTGAGAAACTCTGACTCCCCTCACTATAACCACAGATAAATGGAACATAAATGACGATATGAGCATGAAATATTTTTAAAGTACAAAAAAATCTGCTTTTTGGAGCAAAACTAAAAAAAACATCCAAAGATTTCATAAACTTTTTTCCCTTTCAAGAAAAAAAAGAACCGTCCAATAAAAAAGGAGGGACGGAGACTCTTCTTGCAAGACTCAATCACATGATTAAACCAAAGTGTTGGACTTACTGAGACGGAAGGAGATCCGCGGAGGAGAGAGGGAACCCTCGGAGCTCAACAGGAGGTGGAGGAGGAGGAGGACGGCTGGGAGAGCCATGACGGATGAGCTGATGAAGGGTGATGGAGCAGAGCTTTGTTAAATGTGCAGCTCGTCTGTCGCCTCTGCCGAGCTCTGAGTCAGTGCGGCTCTGATCACCGAGCAACACGACCACAGCTTCCTCCTTACAGCGGTTGGAGGTCAGAGGGAGGAGGGTGAAAGCTGCTCTGCACAGCCTCAGTGCTGGGCTGAGCTGACTCGTGTCATGCTGTGCAGATAACACTTATTTTCACTAAAGACGCTAAAATGAGAGTCCCGTTTGTTCCTCTGAAAGCTGATTAGATCAGGAGACTTTGTTTTTTTCTTTGCTTCTCGTGTTCCTCTGCGGTGCTTCACCTTGTTTCACATCCTCCCTCATCAACCCACTGCTTTCCCGTTTCTCCCCACGGGGCACACATGTACAGGAAGAAAAAGCATCTGACCTACAAACCAGCGCTCAAGACCACTTCAACTAGTTTCTGCTCCAACGTGAAGAAGCCACCGAGCACGAGTGATGACCTTTAAAATGCCACTTGCAGCACTCACATGCCAATTTGTTAGTTACACCGGGTTTGAGTCCTTTTACCTTCAGACCTGCATTAATTCTTCATGGCAGAGATTCATCGAAACGCTGGAAACATTCCTCAGAGCACCACGCAGCTGCTGCAGTGCTCTGCTGGGCCGACGTCTGTTTGAGATGTTGCGTGCTGGAAGCGGTCATCAGAAGATGTGCACACTGTGTGGTATTCTGCTGCTGCTATGGCCCATCATGCTGTGCATTCAGAGATGCTCTTCTGCAGACCCGAGCTGGAACTTTGTTCCCATCAGCTCATTTTCTCCCAGAGAACCGCTGCTCACTGGATCTTTTGTCTTTTTTGGATCTTTCTGTGGAAACTCTATAAATGTTTACGAGGGGAAATCCCAGCAGATCAGCAGTTTCTGACACCAGCTAACACGCCACACTCACCTTCTGCTCCTGTTTGAACTTTTCCACATGGATGGAGTGGCTGTCATTAGATGTTTTCTTTAATGAGTAGTTGAACAGGTGTACCTAACAAAGTGGCGGGTGACTGTGAAGTTCACCGTCTGATGTTGAAATGCACATCAGCGAGATAAAACAGAGCCCTTCACGAGCTGAAACTGAGACTGGAGCGTGTGCTGGGGGGTAACACAGGAAGGAAATTCCTGCTTCCGAGCTCGTTTGTGTTGGACAGCAGTGATGCGTGGCGGCTCAGGGAGGGAAGTCTCCGGTGGGATCCGAGCCCGCTGTAAGTGCTCTTTGCTTGGTTTTCCTGCAGCAGAGGAGAGAGAGACTTTCACAGTCTGCTGGACTCTTTAATGGACGTGGGGCTGATGGTCACGTGGCGGCGGATCGATGTGACGATGCTTTCAGTCAGACCGGGAGATGTCTCGCTCCGAGGAACCGAGTTCTATTAGAGTGGATGTGGTGCGAGAAACCTGAAGAGGAGGGGGTGATGATGAAGGTGGATGTGGGGGTCTACAAAGTTACAGGTCGCCGTGGAGACAAACATGTGCAATACGAACAAATCTGATTTTAGGCTGTTTTCCCAATAATCTCTTTAAACCATCATAATTACAGCAGCTCACGGCATCTGGAACATGATCAGTGTTTTGTGTGACCTCGCAAGACATCATGGAGTGATTCCACTCTGTAAATACTCTTAATATCAGCCAACATCTAATCTAACATCTGCAGGAAGTCTTCTGATGTCCGAGCATTACAGCTGTTTTTATTTATTTATTTGAGAGACAGAAGAGTGAATCTGACTTTTTTATTTCCTTCGTCTTGTTTTCACATCCTCCATGAGACTGTTTGTTTACAGTGGCGTTCATAATTCTGCAGAAAGTCGCCCGCGTCAGGAAAAGCGAGAGCTTTCGTTCCCCACGTTATTCAGATTCACTTCTACAAAGAAGCCAGACAAACAGACGCTGCTGTGAAATTCAGGGGAGACAGAAAACACCCCTCTGGAAACACAAGAAAAAGTACAGACGAAGAAGAAACAAAAGAGCCAGAAACTGAGAAAGGAGAAGCTCGTCAGGGACTTCACCTTTCTGCCTTTGAATGTGTGCTTGTTCTCTTTCCTGTTTTTATTCACACAGTTTTAAAGAAAGTGATCTGGATCAGCATCAGACCTCAGAGGCTTCATGACGTTTGGCTTCATAAACATTAACGAGGCTTCAGCGACCTGCAGGGCTGAGATTTATTTAAGGCTTAAAGTTTGCATTGCAAAGGGCGCGGCCTCTCTGAGTGACTCTGTTTGTACTGTCGAGGCATTTTAATGTAATTATTATTGTAATCGTACTAACAAGCAGTGACATTCAGGGATCTCTGCTCTCTGCATCAACAGGAATCAGTGTCTGCACCGTTTGTCCAAATGTGGTCATTCAAGTCCAAAACACTCACAGTAAAGCTTCAAAGTGCAGAAACCAGTGGGTGACATCACGAGCTACATCCCTCTTTCATATACAGTCTGTGGTTCCTGCGGTTGCACAGGAGGCTGAGAGATGATCTGACCTCAGCAACACTTCCTGAGGAGTTCAGGGTCTCAGGTCAAACTGAGAAAAGCAAAGTGCATTTTGTAGGTTCTGCTCATTCTAGTGAAGCAGGAGGAATAACCAGATTCTTCAGTCACTCAAACCCCGACGACAGCTGGAGGCTTCAGACTCGGAGGTTTTACCCTCCGTGCTTCTTGCATTTGTCTTTCATGATAAATGAAAAAAAGTGCACGTCCGCTCTTATCCTAGAAGAAAGGCCAGGCTTTTTCAAATATATATATTTTATTGATATGTTTATTTTACTGCAGGTTTATGTGAATCTGCTCTGAATACAGCAGCTGTCTGTTCTACTGAACACTAACTAGAAACATTTATTCACTGTTGGGACAAAACAACTGAAGTTGAGGCGTCAGACTTTCTTTTATTAAAGTCACTGCAGTTTAATCTAATACCAGGCACACAGGCTGAGGAATCAAACCCCCAACCCACTCGGGGTGACTGGGGACCGCTCGGTCCACCTCCAAAGACAGAAACTACAAAAAGTTAACAGTCACGTTTTCTCGGATGTCTTTAAATTAAAGCACGTCACACAGCTGCGAGCGAGAAGGCAACGAGGCGATGGTTAAACTGCGAACTGCTCCTTTAGCAGCTCACGTCAACCTTCCTCTGAATCTTCATCGCTTTAGTCTCCCAGCGTTTCTTTGGCGTCACGTTACAAACTATCGGCGCACATTCCTGCTGTCTCTGATCTCAAGGCGGGTCAGAAAATAAAAAACACAATCCAGCAAATTAAACAGTCAGCAGGTGTAGAAACACGTGGGCGAAGGCGAGAGAGGTGTGGCGAACATTTAAGAAAAGAACAAGGACAAAAACATCAGAGATTTTCACAATAAAGTCAAAGTACACACGTACATAAAAAGCACAAAAATAAAACCTGCAAAGTCACGACAGAAGCTGAAAAGACTGACGTCATCAGAGCAGCGTTTTTACAGTAGAAACCTTAAAAAAACAAAAGCACACTGACATTACGTAACAGCAAGGTAATAAAGTCGTGATCTTTTATTGTGATATTTGGAAAATAAAGGCTGAAGCTCTGAGATCAAAGTGATGACGGCCAAAAACCTCGTCTTACTTTATTCCTGTGAATACGTGAAAGTTAGCAGGGAGATATTTTCAGAATAAAGTCAGAACAGTTAGCAGCGTTACAGCTTTATTCGCAGTCGCTCTTCCTGACAGCGGCGTTTCCTGCACAGTGACGCTGCATATGTGGCATCAGTGAGGCAGGAAGTCACGCACGGATCATAACGAACCGGATCGCTGTTCTGCGTCCACTCTGTGCCGGGAGGAGCTGTCATCAGCTGCCTCACCTGTGAATGTGGCGGACACCTGCTGCAGGGTGTGATTGGTCGCTCGTCCAGCTCACTGTGCACCCCAGGAGAGGGAGGAGCACAGAGTCATCACCAGCTGCAGACACAGAGGCAGCGTCTGTAGGGAAACACGGGCCGGAGCTCGCCAGTCAGCAGCAGTGCAGCTTTCAAAATAAGAGCGAGGATGTTGTCCAATAGTAACTCCAGCCTGTGTGTGGGAATCTTCATAAAAATATTCCGAGCACAGAAAATAAAATGTAACAAATCTGTGACTCGTCTCCTGCTGCCCACTCAAACATTCATCCAAGTCTTTGTTGATCAGAAGATCCTGGAGCAGTCAGGAAGTCAGTCCGCTCGGATACGCGTTTATTCCAGCGGAAAAAAACAAAGTTTCACTAAAAACGACGTCTTAAAAAAAAGAACCAAAACGTCTGCAGATGGGCCGCGGACCACAGTTTGGAAACCACTAATCATAGGTCGGTGCGAGGGTCTTTAAGGAAGGCACTGAATGAGCGTGACATCACCCAAACGTCCACATTAACCGCTGCCGAGGTGCTGCTGAGCAAGGCACTGAACTCCAGAGATACAGCAGAGCTTATTTATACTCGTGAGGATGAAATCCGGTGACAGCGAGTCTCCATCATCTCCATCGTCTCCACCTTCAGCTGCTCTGTGATCAGTCAGAGCGGAGGAGAGGACTCCACCTTCAGAGGGACGGCGGGTCGCAGCGGAGGAAGAGGAGGCCGTCTGCACAGAGGAGAGAAGCCGTTACTGCTCACGGTTCACTTTTACATTAACGCTAACATCAGAGACGGCCTTCAGCTGAGCAAACAGAGCTCCTGCACACGTTTCAAATTCAGCTTCAACACGTTTACATCTTTAAACTGTTTCAGGCTGAAAACTCTCTCGACCTAAACGTCCTCTCTTTTAGTGCCTTTATTCTCACAGCACGGTCACAGTGAACCTAAAAAACTAACGTCTGTGAATCTGGTTTCTTCTAACAGGTTTTATTGTTTGACGCTTTTTTAGTTTCTTTTGTTGGTGCTGAGAGGTGTGATGCTGAATCAAATTTGCAGAGATTCCTGAGCGTTCGCCTCCGCCCTGCTGCATACCCGCCACAGGAAGCCGCCACCCTCACTCGCACGTTTTCACGCCCTGGCATTTGTGCAACACTTTACAAAAAGAGCAGCTTCCTGTTAAAAAGTCACAACTGTACATGTTGAACGATTAGCCCCGCTTATCGTCTGTCGGACGAGCTGATTGGCTCAAACACAGCTGCGATTTCACTCATGATGCAAACATGTCCTCGTGTCTCTCTTCCTGTCAGATTACAGGAAACCTCGGGCCTCCATGGAGGGAGGAAGTACACTTACATCATCGTCTTAGATCAGAAAGCTTTAAGAAAGAGACAAAAAGCTGTCAGGTGTACCTGTTGGGCCCGGCAGCAGCAGGTGCGACTGCCCCGTGTGGCGCTGGTTTACTGTTGGAGGTGTAGCCGGGGTGTGGCGGGAGGTAGGGGTTGGACGGCATGGCTGGAGGGTGGGGCTTTTTTGGGACTAGAGGTTTGAGAGGAACAGAAACCTGCCGAAAGAAACAAATGAGTGTCACCTGTAACTGCTCGGCTGTGTCGAAGGAAATGTGACATCATCGAGAAGCTTCGAGGATTTTTAAAATCAAAACGGTTGATTGGTTTCCTCTTTACAAATTAATCAGCTAATTACTGCAGCTTTAAACTTACCAAGTCTGAAATGATAAAACAGGTGATTCTATCCAATCAGGAGCCGGCATGCCCGACGCTCATCTGCGTTCCTGAACGCCTCATTAATATCAGGCATTACTCAGTCTGATTCCAACCAACCAATCACATCACACCCTCACACAGCCAGTCTGACCATCAGCTCTCAGTAATCACAGTGATTGATCCATCCCATCACCATTTCAGCTCTTAGCACTACTATCTCCTCTCTACGTGCTAGCAGCTAGCAGCATGCAGGTAGGTAGGGCGTACCTGTCCAGGTGTGACGGGGTCAGGGGGGAGAGGCTTGTTGGGCGGAGCTGGTCGACTCACCAGCTGCTGGAGGGTTAGCGAGGAAGAAGAGAGGAAGAAGAGTGAAGCTTCAGCGACAAAGACGAGGACACGTGAGGAGGAAACAGCACAGCAGGTGCAGGGAGGTCATTGAGCTTTATTTTGAAATTCTCTGCTGACTGACGTGAAACCGAGAGGTCTGACTCACTAATGAGATGTTATTTCATATCAGACTGATAGAGCAGCATGCAGGCAGGAACAGATTTAATAGCACAAACAGGGGAACCACAGAAACGGGTCAGACAAAGTAGGCTGTCAGGCAGATGTCTCACCTGCCGATTAGTACCACCAGTTTCCTGGAACTTCAGATTAAATTTACCACCTGCTGCATTAGGGGAGGTGTGAGGGGGGGGGATTTTTATTTTTTATTTATGTTTTTCGATTTAAATATTTTAGAGTTTTATTACTCGACTGGAGCAGCGGGACCTGAAAATGAAGCACCAGCAGCTGCAGTTCCTCTAACATCCAGCAGAGGCAGCAGTGAGTCAGTCAGGGGTGAATTCTGTTAGTTTGTATTTAAGGATTAAAGTTTGCACTTTTAGGGGCGTGGCCTCTTTGACTGACAGGTATCTGCTAGCTTCACCTGAACTGGACCTCTGGACCATGTTTATGCTGCTGGCGTCTTTTTATTGACATCATCCAACCAATAACATGGCTGCTGTGAGGTCACTGTACTAACAGACCAAGAAGGCGGAGCTCCAGTTTTGCTGAGTCATGGATTCTGTTTTAACTTCAGATAACTTCAGCGCTACATCAGCAGTGACAACACGTTCCAACAGACGACACACACACACACACGTACTGCAGACAAACGGGACGGACAGTAACACTACACACTACAGGTAGCGTACCTGGTTGGAGGGGGTGGGGGGGTCGGGGGGCAGAGGCTTGGTGGGGGGGGCCGGTCGCTGTTTAACCAACTGAAGCAGCGGAAATAAAAAGTCAGAAGAACATGGAGTCAGTGTTTGGAGGTCGAGACGAGGCCGAGCTGAGTCAGCGAGGAACAGTTCAACATTTTAGGAAATCCTCAAAATTCATCGTTAATGTTGCTCTGCAGGTGAGCAAGTCAGCTTTTGTACTTCAGCTATGAAAATTAATAATGTGTTCTTAATTATGTGGCATTTGTGGCGGCTCACACCCAAAACACTTTCGTGCTAGCAAACAAACACTCAGAGGGATCGCTGCAGTCGTTGGCAGTCCCGGAGAGTGAGTTAGTTAGTCAGAAAAACACGCACGCCGTGTTTGGCTGCACGTCTGCTGAGAAGCTTTCGCTGCTGCAGGAAAGGAGAGAGAAGCAGCGTGTTTGGTTTGTCCAGGATCCACTTCAGCTGAACACCTCATAGATCCAACAGATCTACCTGTGCAGGTGTGTGAGGGCCTGAAACCGGGCAGGAAGAGCGCCTTCTCGAGGCTTTCCTGTTTGAAAATGCCACTGACCGTCATCCTCCGTCTGCTGATTTAGTGTCATGTTTAAGGAAAAGTAAAAATGTGACGCACACGCACCAGCACGCCTCACTCTCCTCACGTAACCGGTGCTTCCTGTCGCTGATGCCGTCTTTGGTTTATTTTCCCTGCTGACCGTCTCTTACAGAGTCCCGCCCACACTGACACGTTAGACGACCTCAGCTGATTTTATTTCTGACTCGGGGACGGAGAGAATCTGAGGATCTTTCAAAATGCTGAACTTTTCCTGCTTTTCCACTGATCACATAAATCTGCACGAATGATTCGTTACGACTAAGACGACACGACTCACACACATCATGCATCACGACGACACGCACAAACACACTCGGGACACCTGAACACACAGCCCACACCTAGAGGGGAGCGGTTACCTGCGGTGGAGGTTTTAGAGCGGGGTCTGGGGGGAGTGGCTTAGTGGGAGGAGCAGGTCTGTCATGAACCTGATTGGAGAGAAAACAGGAAGCAGAAGCAGAGTGACAGCTGACAGACTCAGAGGTCAGAGGCCAAACGGGCAGGTGTGTTAATGTCAGACAGAAGAGGAAAAGAGATCAAGTGCAGGTGTCGGAGCGTGCCACTTCCTCTGAGCCGTCGGCGACGTTTCACTTCATGTTTCTGCGAAGCCTCGCCCACTTCTGCTCGAGTCTCAGTATTAATTTTACTCACTGCAGACAGGAAGTTTACTCAGAACGGACATCAGCGGGGAGAAGGAAGCGGCGCCACAGCGCACACAGTCATATTTGTTCAAAGTTACACGAGCTACTGTCTGTGATGTCATTTGATACGAGAAGAGAAATATGGAAATATATTTTGGGAGCTTACAAGAAACCTTTTCGAGAGATTAAGGGGAGGATGCAGGGCCTTTGACAGAGTCTAATATTTAGCAGGATGTGGTTTAGAAGAACTTAACTGGGTTCGTTTTAAAGGAAACGTAGGAGGTGTTAGTGGATTAAAATAAAGAAAAAACCCCAAACCACGAGTGGTAGACCTCACTCACAGAAAATCAACAAAACCTCCAGTTTGCTTCAAATCTTTACTATTAAAAAGACCAACTTTAAAATGCAAAATTCGCTCTCCACACATACATCTATGTATCCTTAACGCTCGCTCAGGCGCTTTGCCATGGCGTGCTGCACCTCTCCAGCTGCAAGCATTTGCAAACAGTTAGTGTCGGTGTGTCTGTGCGGTTACTCTGGTTACCTCTTTTTGGGGCGGGGTCAGCGGGATGTCCGTCTGAGGGTTCAGGTGGTATCTGAGAGGTCGGACCTGCTCTCCGTTCCTGCCGTCCACTCGCTCCATCGCCGGAGTCCTGGACGAGAAGGTGAGTAAATCAAAGAGACACGGGCAGCTCAGGTGTGAACTCGTCCTCAGAATCTCTGTGATGCTCTTATTTTATTACAGTTTATATGTTTTAGAACAGCTGATCTAAAGTCACCGCACGTCACTACCTGCCTACAGGCCACATACACAGCACCAGCCGCACCAGTTACAGCTGCTGCAGGTTTGTGGAGGGTGGACACGAGGAGCTCGGGGTCTTTAATCAGCAAACATCATGAATGAATGCATGTTTTTTACATGTCTTTAATTACCTGAGCCGCTCTAAAGGCTGGACTCTACACCATCACTCTGCTTTATATTTGATTCCTGGCTGTGAAAACCAAAGCTCTGTGTTTACGCAGGCTTTCCATCAGTTTATATATATGAGATGTTTCATTTAAAAAGTCTGTTTACTGAGCAGCACAGCTCCAGCTGTGCAACATCATAGACAACCAGACGGTTTCATTGGGTGTTTGTTTTAATGAATGTGATTTTTGGCTAAATTTAACAGCACAACTTTTGTTTTTTGGTTTTTTAAATCTATAAATCTCCACGTCAGTGAAAAAATGTAACATAGAACAAACACTACGAGGCCGTGCTGCTCAGTTTGCTGACTGGAAAAACAGATTTTTGAGACATTTTTCATGGCTTTATAAAATCAGTGCTGAGGAAAAGAAACAGCTGATTGCGAGGAGTCAGGTGGGAAGGATCCAGGTAAGACTTAAAGCTGCGCCAGGAAACCGCGTCCTGAGACCTGCTTAAAGGAGCCTCAAACTCTGACTTTGTTTAGTTTCTGCAGGAGGAGACGTGGACCCGCACAGCTTTAAGTCCTGACGTGGTTCTGCTCCACAGGTGAGAGCAGGTGAGAGCAGACGGTCAGAGAGGTGAAGGAAGCGGCGAGCATGTCAATGACAGCAGAGACACTTTATCAGCATCCATCAGTCCAGCGCTTCATCACCTCTCTGACTCTAACGGGACCGAGCACAGAGGAGGACCCTGCAGGTCCAGCAGTACCTGGAGACGTGGGTGGGCGTTACCTCCAAACCCCACATCTCACAGTCAGCCACACTGCATTGTGGGTAAGAAAAAGCACATCAGAACCAGGCTGGAGGTGAAGAGAGGCGGTATAACTGAGATGAAGCTGACTGTTTCGCATGAGGAAGACTTCACTGGTTTAACTGATCTTCATCAGTAACACACACACACACACACACACACACACAGTTACCGGTTGTGCTGTCGAGCTTTATGAAATGGACTGTTCAGTCCCAAGCAGAAGAGACGCCGACGGAAACCAGGGAAACGGAGAGCGAGGAAGAGGAGGACCACCGGCAGGATGAAGAGGAAGATGACAAGCAGGGCGACTCGGACGGGATCCGATTCTGAACGCAAAAACACGAAGGATTAACGGGCGCTGCAGAGAAGACGAGGATCGTCTCATTTTTGGATGGTTTTTCAGAGCGACGCACCTCGAGCCGCTCGGGCCGGGCCGCTGTCCACGCTGCCGCCGTGACCCGAGTACCTGCAGTCGGGCGGAGCCCAGCCCACCTCGCAATGACAGTTCCTGTTGCTGTTACACACCTGCAACACAAACACACAAAACAGACTCACACTGGCACCAAGAACAGCAGGGACCTGGTTGTAGTTACAGTCTGTGGTGGCAGGCGGAGGTCTAACTGTGCTGCTTCTGTCGTCTGTCTCCACCGCCTCAGCTGGAGGTGTGCAACGAAACAGAGACCTCATCGAAGGACACTACGGTCTCATCTGGATCCAAGTTTGTGGACCTTGTTGGTGAAGTTGGTGGAGTTTTTCATGTGATGGGGGTGTTCACGACAAGTGCTAGGATGGTGGCGAGGTGTTTGGAAATGATGTAGGTGGCTGAGGTTTTGCTGCTAACAATGGGACTCCTTCTTTTCTGGGTCTTTGGAGGTAAATACAGGATGTAGGGTGCAGACGGGGGTACGCAGGACGGTCAGTGGCTTCTTCCTTTTCAAGTTCTTGGAGGCAGCTGATCATTTTCTTTTTGTAGCTGCTTGTAGAGTCTCATCTTAAGGTTTCACAGGTGCTGTTGTCATTGAGGAGTGTAGTGATCTTTGTGTGGTAATCCCTTGTGTTTAGGACAAGTTCACCCACTCACCTGCCTGCTGATCAGTGCTGGTCAAGTTAAGTAATTAGTAACTAATTACTGATTACTTCTAAAAAAAAAAGCAATCCTGTTACTTTACTGATTACTTATTTTCAAAAGTAATTAGTTTACTTCCACACTTTAAAACGCTGCGTGGTCGTACTCGCTCTCACTCCATATTATCCATCGTTGATCTGCACACGTCTGTTGCTGCCACGGACGTCACTGTCATGAGACACTCTCACTAACAAAATCACAGTTTAGTAACGCAGCGTGCTTATGGGAAAGTAACAGTAATCTAATTACTTTTTTTTGCAATAGCAATCCCTTACTTTACTCATTACTTGAAAAAAATAATTACGCGTTACTGCCCATCGCTGCTCCTGACTGTCTCTGGCGGTGGCGTCTTCCTGTTCTTGTCTGTGCGGCCGACGCATCGACTCAGAATTATAAGATTGTCTTTAGAATTACGGAGTTTCTGAGGTTGTCGTTCTTTCGCTTTAAATGTGAAGGATCCTCCCAAAGTGCAAGGCGGTACGTCTTTCTCATGACCAGCAGGGGGCGACTCCTCAGCAGATAAACCATGATGAGTTTATTTGGTCTCATGTGAAATCATGGTGGAAACCTCTGTCTTTGTGCCAACGTATACCTCACACATTTTTAAATCTGACTCACCCCGTGGCCGTTGCATTTCCTGCGACACTCGTCCACGCCGAACACTGACACATCCTGACACTTCTGGTTCAAACAGGCCTGAAACAGCAACAAAATCACTTCTACAAAAGTTTGTTTCAAGAAATTCTCACAAAAATCTTACAAAACTCTGAATATTTGGAACTTCAGTGGAACATTTGGTTTTATCTATCTAAGAAGCTTGGAGAGAAAAGCCACTGGACTTCTTTCAGTTTCTTTGAAACTTGTTTTTCTTTCCCAGCTGCTTCGATGACCATGACCTGGAAGACTGTGAACCTACACAGACGCTTTGGTTTTAATCCTTTTTTGTTGTTGCATCTGTTATAATTAAAATTACTGCAACTAAAGAGAATTAATTCAAATACAAACTGTTCCACAGCCTGTAGGAGGCGCTGTCTGACCTTGCTGCGGCCGCATGCGGTGCCGTGGGCCACGGTGGCGGGGTCGGACACATCGTCACCCAGGTGGAAGAAGGTGCCTCTGCAGACCAGGTCGCTGTTGTTGAAGTGGACCCTGGTGGTGAGGATCTCTGCGTTGGTGCCCAGCAGGGGGCGGTCCCTCCCACCCTGACACTGGATCCTGCCGCAGTGAACGTCCCTGCATCGGCAAGCAAACGTGACAGGAAGTGAAGTGCGGGAAAAGCTGGAATTTTGGTTCCCATAAGTATAGCAAACGTTCAATTTTTGGTCTCCACAAAGATATGAATACACACACACACAGACACACACACACACACACACGGGCATGATGGGATTTGTAGGCCAGCAGTACAGTAACGCAGCGGTGACCATGACTGTGACCCTGTGGACTCACGAGTTCCTGCAGGGGATGTAGGAGCCGTTGGTCAGCTGACCACAGTTTCCATATTTGTTTCCCTTTTTGTTCACAGACGAGAAACAGACGGCGGGAGCGCTGGTGGCATCTGAAGACAGAAATAAAAACCAGTCACAAATGCACATTTTAAACTGGTTTAAACCAAAAGAGCCAAAGTTTAGTCAGAGTACAACAGAAAGCAGGCTTCAAACAGGTGCTGGCTCAGTGCAAACTGGTTTAAGCTTTGTTGGCTTCAGTGCTGGTTCACTGTGCGGGTCAAACTCACTCCAGGTCGCTGGTACGTGAGGTGGAAACAGATTTAGGCTAAAATAAGCTGTGATAAATTGTGATTAATGGTGATTTAGACTCGGCTTAAATCTATCTGCTCATTCTCAGCTGCGTAATTGTCCCCACACAGCTTTAAGTCCTCATTTGTGGCTCACAGTGATTATTTCCTCCATGTTTGATATGAACATCCAGCACAGGACAGAGCAGATTCAGAGGACAGGTACAGACTGGAGTCTTACTGGGTCCCCACAGCGTCTGGCACTGGGTGTGCATGCTGGCGCAGACTCCTCCATAGCAGTAGGAGGCGCCCTCCTCACAGGGTTCCCCATTCTGCAGAAATACATTGGGGGGGCAGTAGGGGGAGGAGCCTGTGCAATACTCAGGGAGATCACATTCCCCGAGAGGCTCACGACACACCGAACCCGCCGCTCGCAGCTGATGGAGGAGGAAGAGGAGGAGGGGTTAGATGAAAATACTGCAGGAAACATTATTTTTATATTTGTGGGCATCGACGTCAGCCTGACCTTACAGTCCTGGCAGCAGATACCATCAGACGAGCACTGAGCTCCAGGAACCAGCTTACAGGTGGAGGCGTTACAGCAGGGGTCCTCACACTCCTGACCAATCAGAGCACAGCAACGCATCACCAAGAAGGAGAACAAACCAAAGTAACGTGTGTGACCTTCATCACTGCTAGGAGTGACGAAGAGTAACTGTGACTGAAACTGAAGCAAAGGTGCTGCGAGATAAACTCGGCCCAGTAATTCCAGCTGGAACAGCAGAAGCAGGTGAACAGGTGAGTACCTCCAGCAGGCCGCAGTCACACTCCTCTCCTTTCTCCACGTAGAGGTTTCCACAGCGAGGTCCTCCCAGCAGATGCTCCGGCTGTGGCACGTTGAACAGACACATGCCGCCGCCGTGCAGCAGGCTGACGGACAGATCAGCAGCGCTGCAGCTGCTGAACTGCTGACCCGGCATGAACCTGAGGTCAGAGGTCACAGGACACTGGTATTACACAGGTAGAAACTAACCAGGAAAGCCTCGGGACTGAAAAATGACACCAAAACTGAACCTGCAGTTCCTCTAATGGCCACTTGAGGCTGCAGCAGAGAGCCAGTAAACAACAGACACATTAAGGCTACGTCCACACGTAAACGAAGTTTTCGATCACTGATAACTGAGACTTTTTAAAACTCCCGCCAGGGTGCAGATTTTCGAAAACTCAGTTTTTGCGTTTACGTGTGGACGAGGAAAACTGAGGTTTAGTTACGCAACGTCAAAGGTGTGCGCCTTTATTGTTTACATCAGATTATTTCTACAATGGCGGATAGAGACAAAATACTATGGCTGTTAATCTATCTGCAGTTTTTCCATGCTTACATTTAACACGCAGTTACCGTCCCTCCGCTTAGAAAGACAGAGGCGTCAGAGTGAACTTCGGACGTGGCTTCTACATTCAACACAGCCGCTGTCGCAACCCAAATCCTGACATCGGTTTTAAATACTTACTTAATTTACTTTTTTTAAAAATTTACATTTATGTATGCTGTATGCATTTTGTTCATTCCTAAGTTGTGAGTCTACACTAACCAAAATGCTGTCTTTAGTTATTTACCTTTGAAATGATGAAGGCACTTGAAAAGTAACACAAAATGATCTGCCGTTCGGAAGTACTTCAGGTGAGGATACAAAACCATGTTTAGTCTTTCCCTCCCAGGCTTATAGACTTCTGACTGGCCAACATCTCGTTTTTAGCGTTTACATGTGGGCGGAGATTTTTTTTCAAAACAAAAGCGGAAAATCTCTGTTTTCAAAAATACCCGTGTACATGTGGACGTAGCCTAAGAAGTCCAACTTTACAGCATATTTACAGCCTGATGCAAAAACTCAAACACTTTGGTCTCTGTGGATAATCTCATTAAGGCTTTAACGGGTTTTTTAAACGACAGACTGACTGAGCTGATCGAACAGTCACAGGAAACATGATCCAGCACCGGAGCAAAGGTCACGGACATGGTTCACCTTTGTTTTCAGCCTGAAGTGCGAACTCTGACCTGACGGGTCCGAGGGCGTAATAAGAGGTACTTATTGAAAATGAATAGAAAATTCAATAACCTTATTTAACTTTATTTAACCAGGTGAGACATTAAGAGCACATTCTTTGGGAAAAGGGGGAACGACTAAAAGAAGCTGTGCTTAAATCCTGCTGAGACGATACCTTTAAGACTTCAGAGATGTAAAGCAGTTAAAGCACAGAGTAAAGGAGAGAAACAGGACTCGAGCTGAGTCTCAGCAGGGTTGGGGGTTCTGGTCTGATGCCGACCCGGGTTAAACAGTCTGGCACTGACCCGGTTGAGGGCTCCATGATGCAGCCCCCGAGCCGCGGCTCGTTCTGGCAGGAGCAGTGGCGCTCCGCGGTGTCGTGGCTCATCCCGAGGTTGTGACCTAGCTCGTGAGCAACAGTTGAAGCCACGCCCAGAACACTGACCAGGTGATCCTGACAGGAAGAGAGAAATCGCTTCATTTTTATGGAGTTTTGTCAGTAAACTGTAAAAAAAAGATCAAAATGGTTTACACTAAAATCTTGTTTGGCTAAAAATGTAAACTAATCAATAAATCACAGCGACACAGGAAGTAAACAGAGCTCGACACGAAGGCCGACTCACCACGTTGACTCCGCCCGACCTGTCTCTGGAGCACATGGATGACTGAGACGCCATCCCCACTGTGGTGCCGTCAAAGGACCCGCCCCTGTGAAGAAGAAACGAACCCGTGACGACCCGAACCGGGAGCAATGCGAGACTTTTATTTTGGTAAGTGCTCCTACATGACGAGCTGGGCGTTGTCGTGGCGAAGGCGTGGCAGCAGGTCTCTGGTCCTCCACTCCAGGAAGTTGTTTAGGGTGTCGGTCGGGCTCTTCTCCACACGGATCTTGTCGCGGTCGCTCCAGATCTCCAAACCCGTGAGCGCCACGCGGACGTTCAGGGGACGGTAGAACTGAAACAGGAAGAAGAGGCGGTTCAGGTGTGCTGCTGCTGTGGCAGCGTTACAGAGGCCGGCTGTGACAGGAAGTCAGAGATCTCACCCAGTCCACCTGGTTGGCCACGTCCAGCATGCGGTAGATGATGGTGTTATTGTTCTTCTGGTAATTCAGAAACTGTGGAGCAGACTGCAGCTTTAGTCACATCAGGACGTAACAACCAACGTGTTAAACTGCAAATCAAATGCAGCAAGAACGACAAAGAATCAGTCGACACATTTTAGGGTGAAACAAACTGCTGCCATCTTGTGTCGAGAACGCGGTACTGCAGGTTAAAAACCCCAAACAAAAAAAGCTGAAACTCTACAAAAGACATTTGTTTGGCTCGCTGCAGCACGCCCCTCATCTCTGCTCCAAACTCCAGCCCATATTAGTTGTCAAATCACATGACTTTTGCAGGTCAGAGGTCACCGCTCTGCTGCATTCAGCCGGGTCCCATCAGACATAACTGTTAAAGATCTGCGATGACAAACCTGTGAAATCCTGCTTTGAAGAGGTAACTAAGGCTACGTTCACACTGCAGGCGAAAGCGCATCAAATCCGACTTTTCTGACCCCATGCGACCCATATCCGATCACGGTACGACAGTGTGAACGGCTCAAATCTGATACTTTCAAATCCGACCTGGGTCACTTTCATATGGTACTGAATCTGATACATATCTGATGTTTTAGAAAGCGACTGCTGTTTGAACGGTCATGTCGCATTAAATCCGTCTTTTACGTCACTGACACAAGACAGATGCCGATTATCAGCGCCGGAGCAGACAAACGAGAAAGCATGGCGGCCATTGTTAAAGCACGGGCTCTTTGTTTCTCAGTGTCCTTCTTTCTCTAATTAATTTGTCAAAATTCTGTCGGTTACGACTCTGCAGAAATTGATAGACTGCTGCAACAACACCTACTAGCTCTGTAGCCGCCATTTTTCCTTCCACAAACAGAGCGTGTTGTGTGTGACGTCTTCTTTTGCGCATGCGGGCTCCGTTGAGGGCCGTGAACCGTTCACACTAGAGCGCGTTTGCAGTCACATTTTATTTGTAGTGTGAACAAGCAGACAAAAAAAATCGGAATTGAGCATTAAGACCTGCACTGTGAACGTAGCCTAAGAGACACATCAACAGACCGTCTCAAATACACACACAAACACACACACGCACGCACGCGCACACACACACGCACACACACGCGCACACACGCACGCACACGCACGCACACACGCACACACACACGCACACACACGCACACACACTGACCTCCTGGTGATCGGCCACCAGCACCAGTTCGATGTATTTGGTCTCAGACAGGATGTCTCTCTTCGTCTGCAGACAGAACACACACAGAGGTCAGGTCAGAGGTCAAACGGGAGTAAAAGTTTGACGTATTTGTAGTTTATCAAACTTCTGCAGTTAAACTTTAACGACCCCGTCAACAGCTGCCGCACGAGGGCTGACCTACAGTTTGAACTGCTTGTGTGGCGACAGAGACGACAGCGTTTGTTCATCTTTAAAGCCTCCAGACTCGCTCACCTTAAAGAGAATCGCCTTCTCTGTGAGGTGATTTTTACTCACATAAAACAGGAACTGCTGATCTACCTGGACTGACTTTTAACACGTCATCTAACATTTTAAAACTCTTTAAAATTCCTGCTTTATTGAACAAAGTCTGGGGGAGAGGAACGGCTTCACTTCCTGTTTGACTGCAGGTGAAATACTGGAACACTTAAACACGCTGATTGTTTCAGGTGTGTGAGATCTGCGTGCACAGCACTGCATCACTTCACCCTCCATGTCCGTGGGGGCGCGGCTCCTGTCACTGACTGTGGGCCAGAGCCTCTCCAGATCTGACCTCCTGGGTGCCCTAAGCCTTACCTTTGCAGACACCTGTAACACATTCCTTGTAAGCACATCCTAACTGTGCAGACTAGAACTCGGCTCTCTTTATAAAAACATGGCGGCCTGTCTCACCCTGTGTGTGTGTGTGGAGCTGTGGATGGGGGGGACGGCGGTGTGCGACACTCCACAGCCTCCTGCAGCATCATCCTCCAGGGGGGTGGTGGAGAACAGCAGGTGGACTCCTCCTTCATCATCATCACCTCCTCCTCCACTACCTCCATTTCTGCCTCCTCCTCCACTCTCTCCTCCTGCACCCTCCTCCTCCTCTTCCTCCCTCGCCTGGTGGTGGTGATGGTTGTGCTCCTCCTGTGGCTGCAGCTCAAAGCTCAGGGTGGCGTTCAGGGCGATGATGCCACTGCAGGAGGAAACAGCTGATTAACAGGGGTCCTATTCATATTTCTAAGCACACACACACACACACACACACACACACACACACACACACACACACACACACAGGAGCGTTTACCTTTGACCTCAGACCTCCACTGTAAATATTTCTATCACATAACGATTAAAAAGCAGAATAAAACTGTTTTTTATTGATTTGTTATTATGATGCTGACATCACAGGAAGTAGGCTGGGCGTGCAGTTACGAAATCACATCGAGGGAAATGATGACTCAGGTTTTTTTTGTGCAGTTAGAAAATAAATGGAGCGATTCATTTCACAAACCAGACTCAGTTCTTTTCACGGTGACCTCACAGGCTGCAGGAAACCACCACAGAGCTCGCTGAGCTGTGGAGATGGAGAAAATCTTTGTTTTTCCTTGTTTGAAATGTTTTTACATTCTCAGTAATCCAACCTGATGAATTAAGGTTAATACAGCTCATGTATAATCTGAGCTCAGCGATTACTCTCAGGGCTTCAGGCTGGACCCTCTCTCTTCACGTGCTGATTAATAAACCTGATAATCGTCCTGCAGCTTGAACATTTTCTGTGTCAGGTCAGAGGTCGTTGATCCGGATCAGTTCGGCCGGCTCTGGAACGCTGACGCTTCACTCGAGTTTTCTGCCAAGAACACTGCATTAAACACAACGACCTGAAACATCGAGTCCTGGACTGAGCGGATTGGAGGTTTTTAGGTTTAAGGAGCTTTCTGACATGTTTTTGGTTTTTACACAGGACGTGACGCAGCAGTGAATTCCACTGACCGAACGTGAACATCTGTCAGTCTAAACACAGACAGCTGTCAGCGATAAATATTCATATTTCTGTATTCAAATGAGGCCAGAAGAGCCTCCAGAGAGCAGCTGCCTGCCTGACGCCCAGCTTTGACGCGTCAGCAGAAATCTGCAGCTTCTGTTTTTGCAGAACAGGATGAGCGTTCGGAAACCAGCGCTGTCTAAACACGACGACTCCCTCCTGAACTGTGCGTCTCCGTTTGTCAGACTTCACGTCCGTTTGAGCGTTTAAGCACAGAAACTCTCTTTTCTTCTTCCTTCCTCTCTCAGACTAAAATTACTGTATTTTTATAGTGTGTCTGTATTTAATACATAAGGAACCTCTAACAGCTGTCTCGAGGCACCTTAAACTCGGAACAGGTGACCCTGAACTCTCCTGCAGACGTCCCAGGATGCAGTGGGGCTTTCTCCTCCGCTCTCTGTGGCACGCGGCAGTGACATGTAAAGGTTTATCTTCTCTCAGCTTTAGTTTGTTGTGTCTTGCTCTTAGTTTTTCAGAGGAAAGGAGGATTCAGGGTCACCTGATCCAGCCTCCAAAGAGGAAAGTTTCAAACCTAAAGTTGAAAGCAGAGGATGTCTGTGTCCTGAAACCAAGCTGAGGTTTCACAGAAGAAGCTCTACTTTTAGAAACTCTGTGAACCACAAATAAGCCTCCAGCTGAGAGCGAGGGGCGCTGTGATGGGCCTCAAAGGTTGTCCTTCCTGTTGGGGGGGGTGGGGGTACTGACCGGAGTCCCGAGCAGGTGCTCAGAGCCACTCTGGACTGGGGGAATCCTCTGACGCTGCCGTGGTAATAACAGTGAGTCTGCAGACGACATAAGCACAACAGCATCTGTCACAGCTGGACGACTCCACGGGGAAGGTCTGACGGGCTGCGGTGCGTTCGCTGACTCACCACAGGGTTGGCCGTTACAGACACTCCGGTACCGTTGGGGAGGTAGTAGAAGACGTTTGGCGGTTTGGGCAGCAGGTCGCTGAAGAGACACGACAAAGGTCAAAGTGTGTGAGAGACGACGAGAATCAAACAGCAGCATTAACAGAATCACATTCAAACGAGTGATGCGACGCGCCCTCGCGTTACGGCCTTTCAAACAACCTGCGATGTTCGCTACCAGGCTGGTGTCAGAGCACGGCTTCCCAAAACTGGCAGCCGCGGCGTAAAAGTTAAATATTACAACACCAAAGGACAGCTGATAGTTGGGAGGGGCTCAGAATAAAGTCTCTGACAATGCTACTATTCCCCACATATCAGCTGTAAACTAACGTCAACAGGAAGTGATCGAGTCAGAAACAGCGAGTGTAAGCGACGATGATGACTGAGAAAGTATTCGGAATCAAATAGCAGCGATAAAATTAAAAATGTCTCCTCAATCCGACACGATCCGCAGTGACGGCTGCAACATTTTTATTTATATCAGCTCACGGCGTCTCAGATTAACGTCACAGGAGGTTCTGTACATGTGGTGTTTAATGTCACGCTGCTCAGACTCACTGGTTCTTCTCCAGCTCCAGCAGGAAGAGTCTTCCTCCCACCTCCAGCCCACACTGCAGCCTGTCAGGGTGGCCATCCTGGGAACACAGGAAGAACAGTTCCTTCATTTACTGAGCCGATTAAACTCTGGAGGCAGGAAAGAAAAGAACAGGATGGAGCGCTTCCAAATGACACAAATACCCGAGGCTAACGAGACGGATTTGCACATTCAAAATGCTGCTGAGGGCACCTGTGGAGGTAAACAATGGGGGCATAAATGATTGGCTAAGATACAGAAACTAACAGAGCTGTGGAGGGGCGGAGCTTCCTCATTGCTCTATATCCAGTCACCTGTACTCTAACAGCTCTGTCTGCGGCAGTTTAAAATGATCATTTTTACACCAGTCTGAACTTTTCCAGGTACCACAGAGGGCTGATGTGTGCCTGAACCAATCATCATCTGGATTTTTATTATTAAACACACTTACTGCTCAACTTCATCATCATCATCATCATGATGATTTCATACCCTGAATTAAAAGCACCAACTCTTATAATTCAGCGAGCCCACTCCCACTCTTATTGTTCCGCTTCCACCATTTTTACTTCATTCCGGTGACTTCCTTTCTTCTGCTCCTTTAGGATGTGGCGGTGCAGAGTACATCCGCCATCTAATCAATACACCTTCCTGTCTTAATGGAGCTTCTCTCTGAAGTGTAGGCACTTCCTGTCCAGCGGCTTTCTCCTCTCAGCTCTGGAGGAAGTGTAGGAGTGTGTGTTACTGGGCGTAGCAGCAGTTTTCCTGTGAAACCCCCCTCATGGGGAGCAGCCACGTGGCCATTCTCTGTCCATCGCTCTTGTGGCTGATGACGCCCTGCTTTTCCTCATAAACCCTCGCTGTGCACCGAGGCTCAGCGACTGAATCAGGCCCCGCTGCGCCGGGGTCGAAGCTAAAGCTGGACGTCCTGTTAGAACCACCTGACACATGGCTTTGAAATCCCCTCCATCCACATGTTCCTGACATCAGCCAGATGTTGTGCACTGGGCTTCTACACTTTTCCCACTGCAATGCAAAATGGGATTTAAATTTCCTTTGTTAAAACATCATCTCGGCAGTGCTGGCCGGGATGATGTTCATGGTGTATCCCAAGTTTACGAGAGCTCTTTCTTGTGTCATATCAGTGGTTCCCAACCCCCCGGGCCACGGACCGGGCCGTGGGTCGTTTGGTACCGGGCCACGAGAGTTGAGGCTCGGGTGTGAAATTTATGATTTTCAGGGTTTTTATCGTTAACTCTGTTTCCCTGGGTCTTTTCCCGCGTTGTAGTTGTCTGTCTTATTTTGAAAGGAATATTTACATGTTACCATAGCGACCTGAGAGCATTGAGGGGCAGAGAGGAGGATGTTACTCTCATTGTTGTCGTGACATTTCAGGAGGACGCTGCTAATAAAGTTACACAATTACACAGTGAATTCACGTTTATTATTATATTTACCACCATAAGTACCACAGTTTTTGTCTTGGTCGGATCATTTTATTTTGTGTTTATTTATCCGCGACACCTTAAAGGCCGGTCCGTGAAAATATTGTCTGACATTAAACCGTCCGTGGGGCAACAAAGGGTGGGGACCGCTGATCGATATCATACTCAATATAGAACATGTCCTGTTCGAAAAGAAATCAAACAAATCAATAAACCACAGAACTTTGATTCAACGCCACTTTTTGCTGTCTTTAAACTAAATGAACATCTGGATGGTCGTGTTCGCGTTTCCTCAGCACAACTGTGAAGCTCTTCTTTGAATCTCCACCTGGACTCCTCAGTTCTCTCTCTCCAGGTAGAAACACCGGCTAGCCCAGAGTAACACCTGATCTTTGCCTCACCTGGTTCCCCATCACTGTGTGTGGGCGGGGCTGCCTGTAGCCCCACCCACAGCGAGTCCAGTGCAGAGGCGGCAGCAGAAGTGTTTGTTTAAAGCTGCAGACACAGCTCTGCTCTCTTTTCTGTCCCAGGTGCATTTACGGTTCCTGAACGCAGCACGGAGCCGCTCCAGGCCGCTGCCGCGCCGCGATCGTGGAAATGTGCAGTTCTTAGTGTCAGAACATGAAATCTGGAGTTATATTGATTTCTGGATCATATCACGTCACACTGGTAAGAACTGTGGGACTTTCACACAGCTCTGGTCTCACAGCACACAGAGCACACAGTCAAACTTTGAACATCTTTAATTTTGTTACACTTACAGTTTACAGACTATACAACTGATTTTAAAAAAAAAAGAAGCAGCTTTACACCTCACAGCTGACTCATGAATAGTCAGCGTGAGCATCTCTGCTCTCCTCCCACTCGATGATTAATAACCTTCAGTTTTGTTTTTCTGGAAAGCTGGACTAACATGTGACCTGGACCGCTCTCGCTCCGTTCGGATCTTTCTTCTTTTACTAAACAACAACACTTATTCCTCACATCATGGACTGCAGTCCTGCAGGCTTTGAAGGTGAGGTTTTGGGTGAAGTTCTCCTTTAAAAGCGAACAGAATTCCCCTCTGAGGCGTGCTTGTTTTCCCCACCCTCTCTGCACTTTGTACTGTGGTGGGGTCAGATTATTGTGCAGCAGGATGGGTGTGTGTGTGTGTGTGTGTGTGTTGGGGGGGTGTTGGCTGAGTCATGATTGTTCCAGCTGGGAGGGTCTGACTCTGAGAGGCAGCGCAGAGGAAACTGAATCACCGACACACTAAACTCTGCGAGCTGGAAACATGCAGCTGTTCAGACCTCTGATTGGTTCCTCCAGACGAGCATGACAGCGCCCCCTTTAGGTTCACTTCTAGAGCACGCAGCTGATGTACAAAGATTTTCTTTCACCGCTAAAAGAAACAGGCGTGACTCGAGTTGCCCTCGTGTGCATTTTTTTTTCAAATGCTCCAAATAATTCCCTGAAAGCAGACGAAGCAGCTGGAACAGATGTTACTGTTCATGTTACTAAAAATGGAGAGCGTGTTATTGCAGCTCTTAATCTGAAGTACAAGAATTATTAAAGAAACAAATGTATTATAGATGTAAGATGGTTCATAGACTGACGTCAGTATTTAGAACTGCAGAGACAAACTCTGGGAGGAGAACGCCGTCGTCGGCGTCGCTGCTGAGTCGTTTTTATCGCGTGAGTCGGCTTAATTTATTGCTAATCAAATCAGAGTGAAACACAAAACTTGATTAGCTCCACTGCAGGAACTCTGATTTTTAAGCCAAATCAGAAACTCCACAGTGCTGTGGTTCAGGAGCTCCACCCGGCTGGAAAATCCTGATTCTGATCTGAAATAAAGTACTTTCTTATTGGCCAATCGTTTAATAATCATAGATTTAGGAACTATGATTAAGTACTGCAAACAGTAAAACTGGACACTTCATTATTATCAGGAAGTCCTAAAAACTCGCTGAAAAGCCTTCAGTTAATCCAAAATGCTGCAGCAAGAGTCCTGACAGGGACTAGAAAGAGAGAGCAGATTTCTCCTGTATTGGCTTCCCTTCATTGGCTTCCTGTTAAATCCAGAATTCAAAATCCTGCTCCTCACATACAAGGTCTTAAATAATCAGGCCCCATCTTATCTTAATGACCTTGTAGTACCATATCACCCTATTAGAGCACTTCGCTCTCACACTGCAGGCTTACTTGTTGTTCCTAGAGTATTTAAAAGTAGAATGGGAGGCAGAGCCTTCAGTTTTCAGGCCCCTCTTCTGTGGAACCAGCTTCCAGTTTGGATTCGGGAGACAGACACTATCTCTACTTTCAAGATTAGGCTTCAAACTTTCCTTTTTGCTAAAGCATATAGTTAGGGCTGGACCAGGTGACCCTGAATCCTCCTTTAGTTATGCTGCAATAGACGTAGGCTGCTGGGGGATTCCCATGATGCATTGAGTTTTTCCTTTCCAGTCACCTTCTCACTCACTATGTGTTAATAGACCTCTCTGCATCGAATCATATCTGTTATTAATCTCTGTCTCTCTTCCACAGCATGTCTTTATCCTGTCCTCCTTCTCTCACCCCAACCAATCACAGCAGATGGCCCCGCCCCTCCCTGAGCCTGGTTCTGCTGGAGGTTTCTTCCTGTTAAAAGGGAGTTTTTCCTTCCCACTGTCGCCAAAGTGCTTGCTCATAGGGGGTCATATGATTGTTGGGTTTTTCTCTGTACCTATGAAGCGTCTTGAGGCGACTGTTGTTGTGATTTGGCGCTTTATTAATAAAATTGAATTGAATTTCTGTGATTTTGGTCCTGGATGTGTCTCCTTGTCTCACTTGGTTCCCTTTGTGTCCTGCAGTCTCTCTGCATTTGTGAGTTGAACCTATCGTGTTTCCACTTCCTTCTCTCGTGTTTGAACTCCCATCAGCCTGCACAGCTGAGGTTCACGAGGTCGTCCCCTGCAGGTCATCGACCTCGGCTCGCTTCTCCTCTGCCAGGTCGTTGGGCGTCGCTGAGACGCTAAGACCTTTGTGATTGGTTTTGCTAAATTTGCTCTGTGTTTTTTTTGCCCCTCGATGCTAATTGGATTCTCCCGTGCTTAGATTCACCGTCGCCTGCCGGCTCAGCCGCTCACCTTCAGCTCCATTCAGCACTTTGAGCCACGCTCAGTCTGCCCTCACCATCACTCCTCCATCAGCTCGACTCACTCCGAGCTTTCAGCCAGAAACAAGTGCGAGTTACACAAAGGAACATAACATTCAGAGATCATGGAGTTCTTTATATAACAGCAGTGCAATTCACTGAAAATATGGAAACATTAATGAATTGACCCCATCGGGCACTCCGGTGGGACAGCTCTGGTCCTCTTGCTTAAGAAACCTGATGTGTTGCTATCTGCAGACATAAGGGAGAGGCAGTCACCTGAATATGATGCCATATGTAGCCTCATTTCCACACAGTGCAATGATGATGTTCCTACTGACTAACTTACAGGGCATTTAAGGGGAGGCCTGCAAACTCCTGAAACGAAACCAAAACAATCTGAGCAAACTCGAGACGACGCAGCCGCGGCCCGGTGACACGTACAGCTGTGCCCGCCCTCTCAGCCTGCTGATAATCAGCCCTCCTGTGTCCGTGTGTCTGAACACATACATGTGTTTCAATACTTCAGGAAAGCTTTGTGGGTTCATTCCATCACTTTTTTCTTTCACTGTTGTGATTGTTTGAACAGTTTTTATTCAAAGTACGATTCTGTTCCACAAACCTAATTATAACCTCATCCTCCCCTCGCTGTGTTTTTCAGCCTCTCTCGCCCACTCTCACCATCTGTTACCACCCTCCCTTCTTGACAGGTTTCTCCCTCTTCGCCCCTAAAACTCGCTCTCCATGCAGTGAGGTCATGTCTCTCGCCCGGCCTCCAGATGATGTCAGAGCTGCAGAAACTCTGGGCGAGGCCGAGAGCTGCCGACCACAACAGAGCAGGAAGAAAGGCAGAAAAACAAGGAGGAGTGAAACAGCAATAAGAGGGAGAAAGCTGAGGCCTGGTTTACGTCGAGTGTCAGGAAGACACAGGAGAAGCACGACGTCAGGCGCCGCCAACGACAGCCAAACACAAACAAGAAGGCCAGAGCTGAACTTTGTTCCAGTTCTGTGAAAGCCGAAGAATGGCTCACGTGAAGGAAAGCAGGACTGATCCCACAGGTGTTTGATGTTCTCTGAGCCACAGCTGCGACTGCGTTACACAACATGTTGCAACATCTGCTGAAAAGATCCTCCCTCAGAGGGAGCGATCACCCCGAGTAAAAGGAAGTAAAGGCTGACTGTGGGGGAGCCGGGTGGAAACGGTCTGTGGCTACTTTGTGAAGGGATGGATCAGGTGACCCTGAGCCATGTTAATTGGAAGTTCTTCCTCCCCACCATCACCGTATGCAGTTTATATGGGACCATCTGATCACTGGAGATTACAGCTGTAAGGTCGTCACCTTGCAGCACGAAGCAACTTAAGACTGTTGCTGTGAATCTGTGCCGAGCTAGGACAGAGACAAACCCACAGCCATGGGGAGCTATGGGCAGAGCACCACCGATGATGGTTTTGCTGGTCAGAGCTGATGGTCTGGGGTCCTTCACCCCCGCTCTCCTACTCTCTCTTCCTAAACTCCACGTTCGCTCCTGGTTGGGTGGGGTTGGGATGGGTGGGGGTTTCTACAGGAAATGATTTCAGAGCTTCTCTCAGCAGCGCAGGAAGTGTCCATCCTCTAACAACGCTCTTTCCCCAACTTCCCCTTCTTCCCTCCTGCAGTCAGGTCTCAGCGTGCCTGCAGGAAGCTTCTGGTGAAAATGATCAACGCTGCGGCTTCCTTCCTCTCTGAAACAGTCATAACGTCTCAGAAGTCGGACTGAAACTGGGATGGAGAAAGTAAAGCCACCAATTCCTGCTGCTCGTCTGCAGAATAAACTCAGCAGCTCTGCCGTCAGTCTTTGTGGCACGCTCAAGTTTGACGGTTTCCGTTCAGGTCAAACAAACTTTATCCAGCATTATCAATAAAGCTACACACGCTTTTCTCAATCATGATAGCTTCTTTACAAACTACACCACAAAGAAACAGCCTCCTCACAAACACGTGCGACTAACACACCAAGTAAAGAAGAACAGTTACCTGTTAGCTAACATGAATCATCCAGCAGCAGCTCAGACGAGTGTGCAGCGCCTCAGTGTACCCATCGAACACAGTCCCAGTCCAAGCATGTCCACAAACCCGGCGAGTCACGACTTTGCTCCCACACTCGCTGGATGAAGTTTACAGACGCACAGTCAAACAAAGCCTGGCTAACATGTACCATGTTCTCCATAAATAAAGATTTCTCCAGAGTCTTCAATGATTACTGCAATCAGCTGTTTCTCAGAGGAGTCTCGTGGCCTGCAGATGCACTCCACGCCCTCCACAGTGGACTTCAGTCTCAGTGAGTTTAGTGCAGATTCTGGTCTGAGCCTACGATTAGCAGGAAGGTCTACGGTCGCTGGCTGAAGTCCACGATGGTGGACTTGGACAACGCTCACGGAGGACGAGATCGTCTCTGTGGGAACTGACTGTGGACAGCATCGGCCTCTCAGAAGGACAGTAACATTCAAAAATGTCCAAATATCATTTTTCTGGCTCAGAGTGGATCTCTGTGGGAGGACTGCACATGTAAGTCCACGCACAGAAAAAGGCAATCAGGCAGCAGTAGCTTAGCTGAAGGATCTCATTTGTGTTATATCATCACCTGAAGAACAACATGTTGTGTTTGATGATTTCTGTGTGCAGGAATGACCCTGTAACCTGTCCACGTAACGTCAGTATGGAAACACTTTCTCTTTCTTTCAAACTGTGCTGACACTTCCACCCCCACAGCCCGGCCACGTCTGCTGGAGATAATCTAGTGCCGGGCAACACAAGGACTTCATGATTTGATGTTTGACAACAGAAAAAATATTACAAATGAGGACTGGTGAATACAGAAAAAGTGAAAAATATGATTTCAAATCTCCTCATCTTGTGTTTTCAGCTGTCTCTGTACTCATAACGCTGCCGTACGTGCAGTTTGTGGAGGCAGAGCTTCACGCCCTTCATGTCGTGCCCAAAATACACGCATCAGGTAACCGCGATAACAGATGGGCGGGTTAAATCAGCTTTGTTTTCTCAAATAAGGAAGGGAAGTGTGTTTGAATGTGTTTCCCACCCATCCCGAATATCCAGTTCCAGCTGGAAACCAGACTGAGCTCAGGACAACTGCACCAACACAGATACCCCACCCAAACAGCAGCACCACCTCGAAATGACATTTTCATCCTACCCGGAAAGCTTCCGCGAGGCTCCGTCTCCGCCCGTCCACCAGAACGAAGGGGCGAGTTTTTGCCAGCAGCGGGCGTTGGCGTCTGTCCACACCTGAAAACAAAGACAGACGGTGAACTCCAGCGAGCTACTGGGAGAACTGGGAACACGGGGTTCCAGACAGAGGCTACACTATCATGTTGTTTCTATGGCTAGTTTTATACTTGCTAATTATTAACAATCGATCTGAGAACCAAGTGTGTGCTGTCTGACAGCCAATCAGAGGCCGTTCGCTAGGGCTGGGCCATATTATACCGTTCACGGTAATACCGGTATAATGTTAGGCAACGATAGGAAAATGAAATATCGCGATAGAATATGGGTCAAACGCGCATGCGCAGTGCCTTTGTTTTCATACGCACATGGCCGATTGTTGAGTGAAACGGATGAACCAGAATTGGTTTGTAAAAATGGTGCAGCTTCAGTGATGTGGAACTGGTTTGGTGTTTGTCCGTCAGATACACAACAAAGCACATTTTTTTTGTAGAACATGCAAGCGGCCGTCGTTATTGCCGTATTTGTCGGACTAAGGTGCTCGTAAATCTGGGAGTAATCTGGGTCCTAAACTCCCTCCGCTTCAGGTCCCAAAGTCAAACAAACACTGCAGCATCACTAAGAGTTAAAAACTGTCTAAATTCTTTCATCTTTAATAAAACGATCAGCGTTGCTGCTTTACCAGGCGTAACTATGAAGTTTAACATCCAGGCATCCATGAAAACAGAATTTATTACATTTAACGGAGTTAGAAGTTAGCAGGAAGCTAGCGGAAGTTAGCTCGCTAGTTTCGCTAGTTACCTAAGCATGATATAGCATGTTCTGACTGAGAGATTTCTGAAAAATTCAAACGTACAGCTCTGCTATCACTTCCAACAAAAATGAAGACAGAAACTAAACAGCAGTGACGTTTGTAAGGTTACTGAAGTTGGGCTAGCTGGTATGTAATGATGTGCTACGTGATCGCTAGCGACACAGCTATGTTAGCATAACATAAACAGTGAAGCTGGAGGAATCAACGCTAACACTTTTCCACTCAATAAAAGTTAACGTGAAGTTTCCTGATGGTTAGAGACAAATGCAATCGCATGGCAGGATGCTGTAAACGGACCAAACTTCAATCAGGAGAACAACTGAGATAATCCATCCACAATAGAAGGTTAGTCATTAATATACTGCAACAACATGGGAATAGAGCAGCTGTGATAGAATACAGCATTAATGAATCAATGGTACAGAAGTGGAGGAAGCAAGAAGAATGAGTTTAATAAAGTTTGATTTATCTGACTGCTTTGTTTCGCTTAATGTGCCTTACAATCCCGTGCACCTTATGGTCCGAAAAATATGTATTTGACTTTTTTATTTGGCACACTGCAGTTTAATGTTGCAAAGCACCTCTTTTTAACTTCAGTGGATATTATACATGGTTATGCTCAGGATATGTCAGCCCATTTCTACTGGAAATGCCTTTTGGTTAAACTTTCAGCAAGGAATTTGCATTTGCACTGTTAAATTTTTATATAGCTTTAATGCACATAAAAAACAGCTTCTTGTTTAAGTGAAAATAAATGGATGGTGTTTTTTTGTGCTAGTAAAGTTGTGGAGTTGTATTTTGTCTCGCATCAATTATATCGTCAGTTATATCGTTATCGCAAATTTTCAAATATATATCGTGATAAATATTTTTGGCCATATCGCCCTGCTCTACTGTCCGCCCGTCTGGACGCTCCGTTTGGAGCTGTCGGTGTTCCTCACGCAGGCTGGATGGGAGGTCGTGTTTACGCTACAGCTGGTTACAGAGAGGCAGTCCGATTAGCTACCATTGCAACACGCCAGGTATTAAATTAGAAAGAGGTCAAAGGTTACACCCGTTTGTATTGCTATCTTTGTAAGCACTCTCATTAGCATACACTGTTCTCTAGTCTCTGACATGTGACGTCATGAGGATGCAACTATTTTTCACATTATTTTTAACTTTGACATTTATGTAATTATTTAATCAGTTACTTTCTTTTTTTTAAAGTTAGCCCAGACTTGTGAAAAGTAGCGGATCAACAGTGATCAAAGATAAGAGTGATTGTGAGTTTTTGCCATATTTCAGCACAAATGTCTCCAACTTATACGAGCAGGGACACTGTTGGGTGACACTTAATTAAACAATCTTAACTGTAGGAACGTACATAATCGTGATGGACGTGATTCTGGAACGTCTGGAGTTTAATGTGTAAGTAGAGCTGTGCGATAAAACGATAACGATATGTATTGCGAAATAACTTTTTCTCGATAGAAAAATTAAACTATTGCGATAGGCCTCATCTCTCTTGTCCTCTTAAAAAAAAGAAAAAAAAAGAACAGCCAATCCAAATTAAGTAGCGCAGAGCCGAACCAATCACAGCCGCAGCGTCACGTCACGTGACTTGTTACGTACAGCACAAGTGCCAAGGCGCACATGTGTATTTGTTTTTGCAGCCGGGCTGCCCAGATAATGGAGGAAATGAGTTTGCCGACTAGAGAAAAATCAACCGAGAGCGTGAGCGAAGGTTACCGAAGAAAAAAACCGATGATGGTTCCAATGCCGGAGAGATTGTCGAACGGAAGGGCCATAGAAGTTCCGTAGTGTGAAGGTATTTCGGCTATTTCAAGTCTGACAAAAAACAGAGTAGCGCGCACTGTAAATTGTGCCGAAAGCAAGTCTGGAAATACAATAAACCGGTGCATGCTCAATCTCTGACTGAAAGCGCTAATTCGTCATTCGGCTTTTGTCAGACTAAAGTAACTGTTAGAACTGTTTGAAAAGCTAAGCTATACAACAAGGAGAGATTGACAATTTCCTTTTAGTTCTCAGTTTATTTGATATTGACAAAAGTTAGTCAATTTTGTCTGTTATTCTGTAAAACAAACTAAGATTTATTTTTAGAATTAAAATTTTGTTTCTAAGTGGAATTGACAATTTAGTAGTTTGGTTTGTTTGTTCTATTTTGAAACTTAAACGCCTTAGCGGCTGCCTTTTGTGTAGTTTGCAATATTTGCCTTTATTTATCTGAAACTGAAGTTTCATGTTCCTTAAGTACATCTACCCTGTTAAACTTATTATGGGAAATAAATATTTAAATCAAAACAAGCTGCAGATTATTTCACATTTTACTCGTGAGCAACGGCACATTTAAATCTTACAAATATAGTTATTTGATTGATTATACTTTATTCATCCCGAGGGAAATTGGGTTAAGGCTGCCAGCCGTGCCAGCGCTGTTATAATTTGGCTTATATCGTGACATATATCGTTATCGCCTGAAATGAAAAAAACATATCGTGATATGAAAAAATCTTATATCGCCCAGCTCTATGTGTAAGTAATCGTCCCATTTTCTTTATGGTGTGAAACGAAGAAACGAAACTGAAATTCTTTTATAATTCTGTAAATTATAATAAAAAACTTTGTGACAAAATAAAGTCAGACAGAATTATTAAACTTTAGAAGCCACATAGCAGCCTTTCCTCAGCTGCCATGGTCACAGATTTGAGTCTGTCACACAATCTTCCAAAACTCATCAAAAGTGCTTCAAGTAGCCTTCAAGATGTGTTGTTATGGCAACAATGGCAACAACACCAAGAAATCCCAGATTGATCCAAATGGTCAACAGTTTAATCCAGACAAAGGGTTAATCCAGCTGCAGAGAACTGGGACCACCACCATCACCTCACTGCCCACAAGGACCTCACTGCCCACAAGGACCTCACTCTCCAGGTTAAAAACTCACACTGGTCCCCACAGAGACATATTTATAAACACACGAACAGGCTGAAAACTGAAACAATCCTTTATTAAATGTTTTTAAAGAAATATTTCTCCAAGATTTTCTGGCTGTAGGGCACATTTGTTCTCTTTTATTTAATTATTTTTTTAAACCTCTAATTTGGGTTTTTCCTGATCTAAAAATTGACATTTTGGGGGCCGGCTATGCACATAACCAGGACCAGTCTCCACATATTTAAAGCAAAGCCTTTGCATTATATTACTTATCATAGCTACATTCATTGTTTCCTGTTCTTTGATTAAGTAACTACTACATACATAAATAAATTAAACTAAAAAATATTTTTAAAAATTAAATTAATATTAAAATATTTTTATTTTAATCCCAGTGATTTTCCTTTGGTCACCCAGACTTCTTGGGTTTTGGACATGCTCATTATAATTTTTAAATTTCATATTACCAAGTTAATTTAAGTAGAGATACAGTATGCGCAGCTTTATGATTATTTTTTTGATCATTGTTTACACAGTTTTAATTAAATGTAAAGAGGTTCTTTTACTTGTTGTTTTATTTTCAATAAAAATAGGATGAGAAGACCAGATTCAGTGAGTTTTGGATGAATTACATCTTTACTTTTTAAGCTCCCGGTGAATTCCTGAATGATAGTCGGCCCCCATCAGTCGGTTACCGTTACCTGTCAGACTGTCGGTACCGTCCGTCTGTCCGTCCCGAGACAGACTCCCCACATCCTGGGGTGCGTTCAGGGACCGGCAGACGATGAACGCAGCACGGCCGCTGAGCAGTAGCAGCAACAGCCCGGTAGTCCCGCTCATCCTCTCTGCGTCACCGGCAACCAGCAACAGGTTGCTGCTGTCTGATGTGTGTGTGTGAGGCAACCCCGTCCCGCTCCCGTTACCTCACCGTGTCCGAGCACTGGGAGAGGCTCCGCTGAAACTCCATGGCGCTTCTTTTCCATGTAACACCCACACAAAGCGGCGTGTGCTGTCCCGAACCCCGGGCGGAGGAGTGTCCGTTACTGTCGGTAATGTAGCGGGAAATCACGGCTCTGGTTCGGACCGTTATCTGCGCAGCTCCAGCCAAACGTGTCCCTACAGTCCCAGACTGAGCGCCAGCCCCGGGAGAACCCCGCCAGCTCCTCCGGCTAGGGCCGTTTGTTTCCGGACAGCTCTGTTCGTCCGTGTTTGGAGGCCTGAAGCTGCTTATTAACATAGCGCTCTGGACCGTCCGTGTTTATACTGGGACTGACGGTGACGTCAGCAGGCTGGCCGAGGAGACCGGAAACACAGCGAGAGACCCTTCAAAATAAAACAGCGTAAACCTTTATGTAGGTGTTGTAGCTATTTTAAGGATTGTCATTATATTATAATTACTAGAAAATGCTAGATGTTTTATAAAACGATTTAGCTCTTTGATGAGGAAATTGTTCACAATATTCATTTTTTCTGCATTTTTGTGCCAAAATGGGAGAGAAAATGATTTAGCATTAACTGGAAAAGTGCTGAGTTTGTATTTGTGTTTATTACCTTTTTAAAATAAACAAATTCAGATTAAATAATAGAAATAATGAAAATTACTTTTTAAACAATTGTTTACCGTTGTTTTAATGAGCAAGATAAAATAAAATAAAAAATATTTCTCACAGTGGTAATGGATGGAAGATGATTATCTTTTTTAATGTAAAAAAGTTTTTATGTTTTTATGTCAAATAAAAACAAATACTTTACTTAGTCCCTAAGGACCCCAAAGCACTTTACGCTACATTCAGTGATCCACCCATTCGCCCACTGGTGATGGCAAGCTACATTGTAGCCACAGCTGCCCTGGGGCGCACTGACAGAGGCGAGGCTGCCGGACACTTTCCGATTACAAGACGAACTGCCAACTCTTGAGCCACGATTGAAGAGAAATGATACAAAGAAAATTATTCAATTATTTTATTTAAAATAAAAACAAATAAATAAAAACATGTTACCATATTCTGTATTTTGCCTCTGGCAGCATTGTGAAAAGATGTATTCTGTCCCATTCATTAGAGTTCTGTGAAAATTTGATTATGATAATTTAAAAAAACAAGAGAGTTGCCTTGATTTGTTGTTATAACAATCGATATATATATATATGATGAGAGCAAAAGACTTCATATACATATATATATATATATATATATATATATTAGGGGTGCAACGATACACAAAATTCGCGGTTCGGTTCGGTTCGATACTTTGGTGTCACGGTTCGATATTTTTTCGATACAAAAAAATGTTCATGCTTTTTTAATTTGTCATTTATTAAAATTATAAATATATATTTTAACTCAAAAGTACAGTTTTTAAATTTAATGTTGCTGAAACAACAAAGTAATAAAAAAAATAAATCTATCTGATCGAGAAATCCCTCATCTTTGGAAAAGAGAGTTTATTACAGAGAAATGGCTCTTTCCAAAATAAAAGCTATACTATACGCTTCTTCTGGGGTATATTCTCAGCAGCATATTAAACATATCAGGTCCCCATAAGGAGAATCATGTGCTAACGGCTGTCTAAATGACTCGGGTAAAGTTTGTAGCATGCGTGCTTGTTGTTTTTGTCTGCTTCCACTTGTCTTCGCACTAGGATGATGTCAGCGTAAATGTGCAGTCATATTCATTGTGTTCCCACTAGTGCTGTCAGCGTTAATCTCGTTGAAATGACGTTAACGCCACAACACGGCAAATCTCCGTTAACGAGCTACCGCGGATCGACCCGTGCGTGGGGCTGGACGGAGTCAACACGTTAACCAGCTAACTGCGCTAAGCACTAGTTCCCACCCATGTAATTGAGCATTGCGTGGCACATCTGACATACTGTTTTACTTTTGTCCATAATGCGCTTACCTTCAGGGTCATACGTCACATGAAGACCAAAATAGTTCCAAAGGCCAGATCTGAATGAGGGTGGGGGAGGTTCAAGTTGCCATGTTGCAACGAGCTTAGCTTCTGTCTTGCTAGCTTGCACTGCGCTCAGTGGATCTGTGCTCGACAGTGCAGCCTAGGCGGAGTAGTCGAACGCAGATCCACTGAGCTCTCAACGCAGACAGCATCGTCAGAAGAAAAGTTGATAAAATAAATAAAAATTTTTGTATTGTTTGATACATATGCGTACCAAACCGAAAGCACTGTATCAAACGGTTCAATATCGATACGAGTATCGTTGCACCCCTAATATATATATTTATATATATATATATATATATATATATATATATATATATATATATATATATGTATATATATGAAGTCTTTTGCGCTCAATAAGGCTTTTACTTTGAAAAATTTGACTGGAAGCGGTATTATCTGATAAGCCTTTACACTTTACAGACCAATACATTGTCTTACACTAATTTTTTAAAGACTTCCCACAACTTTCAACCCAAACCTCATCCTGATATTTAAGATTTCCTGTGTGGGAACGAAGGCAGGCAGTAAAGTAAGACGGGGAAAAATAAACCTCCCAAAACATGCACAAAAAAGTTAAAAAATAAAATAAAAAAGGTACACCAACACACACACACAGATGATAATTCTTCAGTGGATTTGAACCCTTCCTGTCACCTGTTTGATGTGACCAGAGGTCCACAGGTTGAATGGTTGAATGGTTAATAATACAGCCTAGTATTATTAACCATTCAAGCAAAGACATGCAAACATATTAGAGTCCTCTAACAGTGTGGAAATATGTTGGAGCTTTCACAAAATCACAGAGGTTTATTTTGCTTTCATTTTAATTCTTTTGCTTTATTTTAAGCATCCCTCCAACCGAAGGAGCTTCATAGAAGGATGCTGTGGTGTTGAGCCCGTTGGTATGGTTCAGCATCTTGTAGCATACCTCATGGATGTCTTCTAGATGCCTGGGGCATGTTGGCTGACTTGAGGAGCAACAACAGTTGCCTCGAGGTGCTTTATAGTTTAATGCAAACATCAGCATTATCCCATAGGAGTCAGAGGAGGTGGCTAAGAGTCTGTTCTGTGTTTAAACTACGGGAGAAGACCGGTTTTCATCTGCAGTTCTCGGCAGGTTGATGCTACGTACAGACACCAGAAGAAAACCAAAGACTCTTAAGCTCACAGACATGTTTCCGTTTGTCTAGTTTACTCTTTCAGTTAACTGAAATGACTTTTTTTTTTGTTTTACTTGCTGCAGCCAGAGGAGAGAGGAAAGAGGAGCGTATGGTATTTATTATTTTATTTTCTAATCTGCTTCATGAAAAAGAGAACATGACAGACATGTTTGTTTGAAGGACTAATGTGAGTTTAAAAGCAGCGTTACTGGTGTTCCTGTGGTCCACATGGAGCTGAATAATTAGTGTGTTCAGGAGGATTATGGGTCACTGGGGTCAGAAACAGTTCAGCCTCAGAGGAGCACCGCTGTAAACTGATCCAGAGTCAGATTGAAACTGTGAGCGAACGTGGCACGTGCTGCTGCCGCTGCAGAGGATCAGCTGCTTACATAACTCCTCTGTACATACGGCGAGTAATCGGATCATGTGATCACACATAGTGCTGTATATCAAATGTACTGACTGTACAGTTTAGTTAATGAATGATTGTTCTGTTGGCTCAGTTTGACCACGTTGATGGTTTCACAGGGTTTAATGGGAGACATACATTTAGCAGTGGGTTACCACGGTAGCAGGATGCAGCTGTTAAGGCTGATGCAGAAAAATAAATTTTGCAATAAATGCAAACAGTAAGCAGCTCAGAGAAACCTCTCACACAGAGTCAAATCCACTCCACTCTCATACTAAAACATAAAACGAGCTTCAGTCCAGTTTGAACTGAATGTGTTTTTATTGCCTGAACCTCGAGTCTGCCACAAAAAACTGGACGACTTCTTCTTCATCCAGGTGCAGCTTCCTCTCTCTCCTCTAAGCGCTGGCGTAGTGCGTCTTCTCGGAGCTGGACGCTTCCTGTCCGTGATGATGCCAGCAAAGGCAGTGCCCCCACCTGAGCAGGCGCTGGAACACCTGAAGGCAGCAGAGGAGACGTGCACACACGGAGACGTAGCACAAAGAATCCAGAACTGCAGTCTGTGTGAGAACTTTGCAGCTGCAGAGGTGAAACCTCCAGGACAAGAAAACATTTTTAAAAGTTTATGTTGAGTCAAAAATCTGTAAAGTTTAAGCAATGTGTCGAATCAGATTTGACTGATGTTTTATGTCCCAGTGAAAAACACCTCTGAGAGCAGACTTCCGTGAAACGTGGTTCTACAGGCAGGAAGCGGGATGTTAACCAGAAACCCACTCACCGTCCTCTGTCCACGGCTGATGATGCGTTTCCTGCCGCTGCTGGAAATCCGGCCGTGAATGTGCAGGTTGTAAAGGAACAAGATCCTCGTCTTCTCCCTCTGACACACAGACAAAGGTCACGTTTTGTTTTACTTATGCTAAGTTTAACTCGGGACCGGCCTACTCTTCATCACCTGGTGCTGACTGTGTGCCCAGGTGAGTGATGCTCTGCAGCAGAAACATATATTCTCTGTATGTGAAACAACGCACATTATTATTATGTCACTGATTTAGTTTAAAGGGATTTTTTCTTGCCAGTGTTGCATTAAAATGACTGTCACCTGCTCTCATCTGTATATAATCTTCACATGTTTACGCCTAAGTAAAAATGTGCAGAAATATAACACGTTTCCACAAAGCTGTTCTCCTGTTAGAGGTGCTGTCGGCACAGGTTTGAGGTCAGAACCAGACCTGCAGGACTCTGTTAGCTTCCTGAGAAAACGACCTGAATGGACCAGATTTAAATAAAGTTTTAGGATAAAGGAACGTCTCGATCACGGCTGTATCCGAGTACTCTCTGATCCTCCGTGTGAACGTGTCATCATCAGCAGCTGATGCTGGACTGCAAAGTGCTGAATGTGAATGTGCAGAACACGTGTGCACCTGAAGCTCATTCATTCGCAGCCTCGCTCTCTCTCTCTCTCTCTGAATGTCTCTCGGCCACAGTCAGCTCAGCTGTAATGCTCTTACACTAATCTGCTCTCAGATCAGATTTACAGCATCTCCCAGGGTTTAAACAGAGTGTGTGTGCTAATGAGTTTGAGCGGTTTGCTTCTTCATCAGTTCAGGAGAGGAAGTGACATCACGGCGTGCGCTCAAACCAAAACAAAGACTCGTTTCATGTTTCTTTGTTTACTAATAAACACACCAAATACTGCTATTGTCACTACAGACAGTACAGCGACGCGGCCGCTGCACGCGCTCCATCCGAATCTCTGTTTGTCTGTTTGTGATCAGTCGTGACCAAACACAACAAACACCGCCATGAGGAAATGGACACACACACACACACACGAAGGAAATGCTTTGATATTCACTGAAGACTGAGCTGAACGATCACCAAAACGCAGAGAACTCGGAATATTAACGCCACACAAACTTCTGATTTTACACAAATCAGAGATGCAACATCAGTTTTGTTCTCATTTAATGTCTCTGTATGCAGATGACACTTTGCTAAAAAAAAAATTTCAGTCCTTTATTTATCCTGGTAAAAAATCTCATTGAGATTAAAAATCTCATTTCCAAGAGAGACCTGGCATCATGGCAACAAAAGTCAAAATACACATACCACATAAGTATATAACATTTGAAACAAATACAATATCCTGTATGAACATGTGAAAAATATACAATAACAGATCAAATTAAGAGTGACATTAAAAACCATCACACTGAGTAAAAGAGTTGTTCTCTCGTTCCTTTAAGACGGACTTAAACTCCCCCGAGGTGACCAGTTCTGATCATTTCACTTCCTCCTGCAGATTGTTCCAGGAAGCAGGGGCGGCGTATTTAAAAACCTTTTCCCCAATTCTGTTCTGATTTTTGGGACAATCATTTGTATGATATTGTGAGAACGCAGGCTGTATTGGTTGTGGTTTTTACACATATAAACACACAGATAAGAGGGAACCAGCCCAAGCAGAGATTTATAGATAAAGATCAACCAGTGGGAGAGTCTGTGAATATGCAAAGATGGACATTTAGCAGCAGCATACTAAGGTGGATTTCCATAGCCAGTAATAAAATGTAAAGTGCAATGGTACACAGTTTCCAACCTCTTTAGGTAGTGGGCAGGTGCATTCATAAAAAGCAGGTCACCGTAATCCAATAAAGGTAAAAACGTTGCATGAATCAAGTGTTTTCTCACTTGGAGGGAGAAACAGGAGTAAATTAGTTTTAGTTTTAACTTCGACACAAGCCTTTGAATGTGAGTTTTAAATGACAGATTCTGACCTATAATGATCCCTGGATACTTGTTAGATGTGACCATTTCAATTTCAGTTCCTTGAATTGTTTTAATCTCGACGTAGCTAACAACTCTTTGCCATTCAAGAATAACATGAACTTGGATTTATCTGGATTTAACACCAACTTAAGTTGAGTTAAATGGGACTTGACACATTTGATTTATTCTCACACATGAAGGAGTTTCTTTATATATTTATGTGGCAGGAAAGGAGAGGGGTAGGAGGGCACACAGCACTTTATAGCCAAATGTATGTGGACAGGCCAGAGAGGAATTACCCAGAAACTCTGCATGATGATGTCTCAAAGTACAATTTTAATACATAACTATGGGTTGTTTTGTTCTCCATTCTGTTGGCTCAACATATTTGATTCACAGATTTCGGTGCTGGAGATATTACGTCTACTTCTGGTCTCAAACCTGTGATTTTTCATGTTAGGTGAACGTGTAAACTGTAACATCGCAGAGCCACCTTGTTTACTCTGTGTTTAAGTACTACTGTGTTACTGTGCTAAAACATTAGCACAGTAACATTAATTTGTATTATGAAAAATTAGCATGTTAGTATCATACAATCCAAATATTTAACCCCAACACTGAAAATATTCATCATTTTATATGTTTGCTTGCAGACGATGTTTTACTTCATTTTATTCCACAGGCAAATGTCAGTGTGTGTGTGTGTGTGTGTCTGTGTGTGTGTGTGCGTGTGTGTGTGCTCACCTTGGGGTTGTAGAAGGCAGCAATGACATGTCGGAGCCGGTTGGTATAAACCTGAAGGCAGCTGAACAGCGCCACCAGCAGGACACAACACACACATCTCACATAGACCTCAGCAGAGAGGGTGGAGGGGGGGGACATGCACTCTGAGGGGGGAGAGGAAGAGGTGTGGGACACTTTTGCATGTAGTTTGAGACAAATAAGTGAGACAAACTGCGCCGTCATCAAAAGTTCGGCAGTCAAGACTGAAACTTTCAGCGTCCCACAAAGCAAACATGAACATTTACTCCCATGTCAGAGATGTAACTGACACATACACGGACACATAGTAACATCAGTCTGATTTAATTAGTGACTGTGTTCATCAATTGAACATTAACATGAAAATCTGAATCATTAAATTGTGCTGTCAGGATGCATATGTAACAGTATTGTTATATACTGCCCTCTGGTGGTCATCTTTTTGGCCTGATTCTCTGGTTGTTTAATGATCTGGTGAATTTGAATACATGCTAAACAAATCCTGTGTGACCTTTAACCTATGACCCACCCTGGTTATCACTTTGGATATTGAGGGTGGACGAGCTGTTGAAGGCTGAAATTGTCGTCCTCAGGAGGCGGGCCATCATGGTGTCCCCTCCCACTCTGATGTCCACCTGGTGACTACCTGCAGAGAAGGGGCGGAGTCACAAAGTGAAACTCTCTGCAGTCAGCGAGATCTGCAGCATTTCTGTAAGATAAACCCAAACACATGAGATAAGAGCAGAGTAACATTTATTATGGGACTACCTGTATAAATAAAGGTTAAATAAAATATTTATTATTTATGGGTCGCGGGGGAGCTGGAGCTACCACAGGACGAGAGACGGGGTGCACCTCGGACAGATCGCCAACATGACGCACGGTGAAAACAGAATATATCCTGTCCAGTTTATGTGTTTCACAGAGTTTCAAACACGAGTGTTGATATCAGCTCCACTTATATGAAGTTTTACTTAATACAGGTTTTAAACCTCTTTCACTCCAGTCATCCTGCTGGTCCTTCAGCAGGACATCGAAATGACCCACAGCAGCTCCAAACATGTTGATGTTCAAATCACCTGCCCGGCACACAAGTGACCCATGTGTGGGATTTAAGACTGGAGAGTGGTGTGTGTGTGTGTGTGTGTGTTTACTGGTGATGTTGAAATGGGTGAGGGTGTGTCTGCTGATGATGTCCAGTACGTGGGACAGCGAGAAGTCGACAGTCAGCAGGACAACGGACAGCAGGAAGACCGTCAGCACCTGAAACACACCTGACATCTGCCAACACACACACACACACACACACACACACACACACACACACACACACATACACACACATTAACTTTAGTCTTGGCTCTGAGCTCTGCTACAGACAGACAGGTGGGGAGTGATGAGTAAGCACCACCATGAACCTTCAGGTGAAAGGTGGGGTTACTGAGGGGTTGAAACAGGAAGTGGTGCAGAGCAGCAGTAAGACGGGAAATTCTGCAGCTAAATGAAAAACCTGCCAGGCACGGGGACACGGTTCAAAGTCAGAAGCTCAAATACTTTTTTATCTTTATTAAACTAAACTGGGAAACTGTGATAATCAGCTATAAAAACAGTAAAATGTAGATTTCACCCTTTTCTGGGTGTATTTGGCTGAACACAGACTGTGTCCTGAAATTGCATCTTGAATCTAGAAGGAACTGTACAGAAATCTACATATAGTTAACCTAAGGTCCAATAACGGGTGCACAGGTGCACCTGTAGGGACAGAAATCTGCTATTGCTGCATGCCTGTTTGTGAGAGTGCTGCACTCTGATTGGACCACGTCTAAACACGTTATTTATAAAAATCACTTAAACCTAAAAAGATGGAAAAGTGGTATTTAGGGTAATGACCCTTTAACAAATATGCTGATTTTTAGGTGAGTGAGAAGAACTGAGGAGTCGGCGTTACCGCTGCTATTATGGTGGATTATTTCCTGTAAAGCACTTTGTGAAACACTCTAGGCTACATAACTAAATACTGCCAGAGTCTTCACACTGCTCTTGAACGCACCACTTGTTTGACCTCTTCGGGGTAAATTTTCAGACTGCAGGGGTTGATCAGCTTGTTTTTCTCTGATTTCCTCAGAGGCAGCAGGCAGCGCTTCCCCTAAACGCAGCACAGGAGAGGACAGGACGGTCAGACCTTGGACTGTACTGAAGTGAGGATGATGAGGATGAGAATGATACCGCTTTCCGTCTGCGGGCATCGATCTGTCTGAAGTAGGTGGTGATGTAGACGTTGTCGAAACAAATGTCCCTCTTGTACTGCCCGAGGTACCCAAACGCCCTGCAGAGGAGAAAAGAAGATGGAGATAAAGGTGTGAATCTTAACGAGATGAAGGTGAAGGTGAGACTCTTACTGGGTGAAGATGGTGATGAAGGTGAAGGAGAGGAGCATCTGCAGGATGTTCAGCACCCGTCCCGTCGTTGACGTCAGTTTCTGGAAGGATGTTTTGACAGCGTTGGTGAACTGTTGGTCCAGCAGAGCTTCGCTCAGCGCCGGCTGCTCCTCCTCCTGTGAGACGACACGCAGGTTACATTTCAGCCGACTCTGGGTTCGTCCTGTGGGTGGTGTTGGAGGACCGGCGGTGCGGGTCTGACCTCTACGGTGAGCTCGGTGCTGAACTCTCTGGACAGCAGGTCAACGGAAACATTCAGCCGGTCAAAGAGTTGACCAAAGTTTCCCTCCACGGGAATGTTGTCCCTGCACCACGGAGTCATGACTGACGGGAGGAGGAGAAGAACTAAAGATCACAGCAGCACCTTTTCAGTACCACAGAAGAGTCACAGATTATCAACCCTGAAATAATAAATCAAAAATAATCTGCCGTTTACGTTTGCGGACACTTGAGTACGATATACCACTCAGAACACTGAAGCTAATGTTTGCACACCTTCAAATTTAAAGGTGCTTTTCGCAAAACCTTTAGCTAAATTTAATAAAAACTTCCACCACAAGATGGCAGCGTTTACCAGAAAGGTTTAGTGTAGTCGTTTTTTTAAATATTTAAAAATATAACTGCTCGTTTTTACTCTTCGAGCTCCCAGAACAAGTCGCTAAATATTACATTCATATGAATTCTGTACAAATGTCAAACTAGCACCAAGCTAACAGTAATAGTGTTGTCATGCTGTGTTGTGATTGGATGCTAAACTCAGTGTCACCTTGTGGCTCAAAGTGGTATTACACCAAAGTACCGGAGCCCAATTTCAGTTTTATTTTTTAAAGCAAAGACTTTCTGGTGACAGTTTAAATTTACTCTGATGCTGATATTTGAGAGTTAGAAATGTCTGACTGGAAAGAATGAGTAGAGACCGCGGGGTCAGCTGGATGTGGATATTTCATAACGCCGTGGTACGTATAACCTTTTACCTTTCATGATGTCACACAGGAAGTGAAATTTCATGGAAACGCAGAGGATGTAGTTGATGACGGGGACGGGGATCGCTTCCAAACACGCCGTCCACCTGTTGGCGAACCAATCGACGCACCGCTGCACGCCCTGAGCCACCACACCTGGGGATCAAACCACGCACCAGTTCTCATCTTTAAATGAGTTTGTGAAGCAGGTGTGAAATCATTTTGAATCACATTAGTGACGACATTTAAAGCGATTGTTTTCTCGTATTTGTGACACGAGGATGATAATCAACATTTTCCTTCTGTATTGTGTTTCCTGCCTGAAACCTTTGAACTTTACGTCTGGCGTTTCTGACTTACTGTCGCACTGCTTTAGGGTCTTGGCGGTGAACTCCTCCTGGGTGCTGTTACCGCCGCCTTGTTTAGTTTCGAATCGGTCGTATCCGTACTGAAGGACCATCTCGTCTCTGATGTCCTGAAACTTCTTGCTGACATTTAAAGCCTCCAACTCAAAACCTTCTTTATCATCCTAGAAGAGAAGCAAAAGATGGATCTGATTCAGATCATGTTCATGGCAGTAGGTAGGTTGATAATTATTATTATGTTAAATTAGAGGATCTTTGAAACATAGTCCTCTCACCATGAGCTCCTGTGTGATGATCAAAAATGGCTTGATGGCTTCTCTCCACAGTAGCTTGCTGTGACGGACCTGCAGGTCCAGGTTGCAGCTCACAGACACAGCGGCGGCCTCTACATTACGCTGGATGTTTGAAACTGGGCCTGCAGACGGGACGCAGCATCACATGACACAAAACTCACCTGAAGACATGTTAATCAGACCCATTCAGCCGCTGAGATACGCACTCGTGTCTGCATGTTGTATTATGTTGTATTTAGTAAATGAGTTTAATCAGCCACAGACATACTGGGTCCAGTGAGGCCTGTGGACCCAGTATGTCTGACTGCCGTCTGACTGTCTCAGTGCACTTTAATGTTGCATCACTCAGACTCATAAATGTTACTGTGCAGGCTCACAGGATCAGTGACGTCCTTTAAACACTCACTTTTATTTCACTCCATCACATGAGAAGTCTTTGTAGTCTTTGACATTCTAACTGTTGTCAAATTACTTTAATTCATTCATATGTATTTAGTATTCATTCATCCTAAGTGGTCGAAATGAAGGTTTTTGGTTCATGAGGATGAGACATTTCACCTCTCAACAAAGAAGCTTCTCATTTTTAAAACTGAAGATGCCTGAAGTGAAACGTCTTCATGAACCAAAAGGAAGTGCAGCCGGCCTCAGGCTGAGCCCTCGGGACGACGCACATATTGATTGTTGCTGTTGTCTGAACTCTTTAACACTGATCAGTATATCAGCGTATCCCAAAGTCACACGGAAGCAGGTCTGTGTGACTTTAGACAGCACTGACCTCTGCTGGTTTGATTGCTGCACTTTGTTTTTAACAGTGTTTAATGTTTGCTGATAAAGTCCTGCTGAGTGTTATTAAATCTGTCCTGCTGATCAACATTTTGCTGACATGAAACAGTGGAGGTTGTAGAAAAGTTATTTGTGGATTTTTTGTTTGTTTCCTGATGTTTCTTGATGAACCAATGATTTGGTTGAGGGATTCTCACCAAACACAGGAGCGAGGGGAGCAGACTGAAGACACTTTGGAGATCTGTACTTTCAAAGGTACAGACGAGAGGAGTGGAGCCTCCCTCCATCACCTTCTGAGCTCATTCTTTTTGTTATTTCAGTTAAAAAGCCAAATATGTGCAAATTCCTGCAGATTCATGAAACTTTGGACTCACTGGACACGAGAATGTTTCTGATACGACTCCATGAAAAAGCTCACGGCACTGACCGTGACGGCCACACTGTGAACCGTGTGCACACTCTGCACAGGTCTTTATGCGTGTGTTTACCTGCGTACAGCACAGACAAGGTCAGCAGGATCAGGTAGGAGCGGCCACGGGAGCCGAGCATGCTGGGAAACATGAGGAGGACCGAACACCTGAAGGACGAAGACATGAGTCCGCCTGCGAGACACACAGCTGACACACACACTCGGTCAGATCGCCACGTGTTTCAAACGTGTTTCAAAGAACAGATGTGAGTGTGCGACCTCGCCTCACCAACAAACAAACATCCTACTGCCACCTGCAGGTCAAAGGTCAGCGGGAGGTTGTGGGCAATGCCCAGGAACAAGACTGATGGTCAGACGAACAACAACATGAGTCAAACATCACATCAGCTTTTTTCTAACAACCTTTTAGAATAATAATAAAAAATAGCTGGAAAGTAAAGGAAGAGCTTTGCATTCATTATATTTATAGTAACAAATGATAAAATAATATTAAAAATAAAGACAACAACAATGTGACTAAGTCATAATAACATCAGCTAGTATATTACAATGAATGAGAATATTTAATGAGAGGCTGATTGTGAGCGCTCGTGCTGCACTGATGTGCGAGCAGCTCCTGTTTCCTCCGAACAGCTGATCGGCCCCAAAATGAGCGCAGCTCTGCGGCGTCTTTTCGCTCTGATGCCCGCGCTGGTTTCCAACATGTGAGGACTTAAGATCAGAGATGAACCGCCCAGGTGTGTCGCTGGAGGTGTTACCTGTGCCGGTCGCTACTCCAAACAGCGCCCTGAAGAGCGGGCGAGCCACCGGAAACTCCTCTGATTGGCTGAAGAGGAACCGGTGGACAACTGGAGGCAGGATGGTCTGAACGCACCTGTGCGCAGCTGTAAGGAAGCACAAACACCTGGAAACAGGTTTTGACCGTCGGCTGGCAGCCTCAGGGCTGAGCAGCTCCACCACGCTGAGTTTTGAGTTGTTGTGGGTGAACTCACAGCCGTGACGTGTCCCGGTGTCAGCCATCATTCACCACAAATCACTCCTCTAACCTGCATTCACGCACACACCGCTTACAAACGTGTTGTCGTTTGACTGTTGGAGCTTCTGTTAGCTTCTGCCTGTCACGTGATGCGTCTCTGGTTTCCAGGTGACGCAGAAACGTTTCCCCTGGTGTAAAAGATGAAGATGAAGAGTGAAGACAGGAAAAAGCTCCTGATGAAAAGTGACATCTCAGTCCAGGTGAAGAGGGGCGGAGTCACAGAGACTATCCGAGGAGCTCTGAGCAGGTAGAGGAAGCAGATTCACCTGAGTGCTAACTGTTAGCCTTTGAGCTAACACATTCTCATTTACAGTGACCTGGATGTTAACCTTTCACCTTTTTAAAAAATGATTTGTGTTCACATTTATTACTCTACAGCCTCATCACAGAACATTTTAACTTCACTCCTTTTCACTTCCTGCAAATTATTTTACTGTATATAAAGGATGGAAGCATCTGAAAGTGAACCCAACATTCATCTGTGGGGGTGGGGCTCCTCTGACTCTGACTTTATTTGGGGAAACAGCCCCAGAGTTCTCACTTGGCCTGACGTCAGTGAACTCTGATGAGTTTACACAACAGGATGGTATTTTGTAAGTTACGACCTGCATCAGGGTGAAAGGCGAGGATAAACAGACGTGTGCTTCGGGGCAGCCTGAAGCACACGGGCTCATCATCTCTGGTTTCACACCCAGCATCAGACCTTTACTGCACAGCGTGCGCTCACAGCTCACACTGAAACTCATCGTTTCTATTCCATTCATCCAGTATTAAAAAGGTGTAACAGAGACATTTAGCTGTTTATTCTTACTCAGAACTCACAGATAGTTTGATAGTTTTAAAGTCTGTAACTCCGTTATAGTCGTCTCTGTTTGTCCACCAGCGCGATGCAAACAGGAACAACAATCAGGCTTTTCAGCCTTTTGTGTTTGAAATGACGAGCCTCGGGGAAAAAGGCAGGTAGAAGGTGAGGTAGTCCTGAGACATGTTTGTTAAATAGAATAAGACAGGGCTGATGTTTTAAACTTTTATTACTTTTTTATTCAATTTGTCCTACAAAGACTGATCTTTGATAAATATCCCAGCCACTGTGAACCTGAGTGTACGTCATGGCCTGCAGGTGGCAGCACTGTAGCTTCATGTTTATGTGGTGCTGCAGGTTAGTGAACATGTCGTTCACTGTTTTTGCTTCCACAGACCGGCGGGACGCTCTCGCCTCAGCGGCAGGAGGAAGCTCAAAGCTCACCTGGTGGAGGTGGGGCAGAGGATGGTGGCGTTTGTATCCGGGCTGCTGATCGCGTCTCTGTACGGACTCATGACTCTCCTCCTGCAGAAACAGCCGCTGTGGTTCTGCGCCCACACCACGCTGGGCTTGGCCGGTCTGGCAGCGTTCGGTATGGGGCTGTCAGTCAGAGTCAGGGCCAGCATCATGGTGATGCTGCCCTCCATGTGCTCAGGTTTGTCAGCGACGCACCTTTGAGGTTTTATACTGATCCTCTCTTCGTTCATCGATATAAATCTGACATGCTGTAGAAGAGAAAAACATCCCAAAAATGACAATATTGTGTGTTGTAATAAGTCCTCATCGTTAGTGCTACTACTACTAAAGAAACTTATAAACTCTGTAAATTAAGGATAAAAATAAAAGGAATAAAAATCATTTAAAAACAGAGACATTTCTTGGACGACATGAGGATGGTAGTGATCCCGTCAGCGCAGCTTCCGATAACAGCCAGAGCCCTGAAACAGACAGCAGAGCTTCTAACTGAAGTCAGAGCTCCTGAATAAAGTTACGTCCCCGACCACAGGTGACGCCGTCAGATACAGAGCTCTCAGAGACTGCGCGCCAATATTCAGATGGTGGTCCCAAACAGAGTGAAAACTCTGAGAGGTCGAGCTGTTATTGTCCTTTAAAGCTCTAAATAAGACACTTCTGAGCTCCTGCACAATTCAGTTTGAAAACTTCTGCTTTGAAATGGTCAAAATGACGTCGTCACACGCAGCTCTCCATCTTTGTCCACTGCACACGACGTCACTCGCTATGTTAAAGGGAACAACTTTAAGAAATTCAAATTCCTCATGCTGTTCTTGTGCAAAATCTAGACATGAAGTCAAGTAAACCGTCTTCTGGTGTTGTGGCGCTTCCACTACCAGTCGAGTAAGATGAGCTTCCAAAACAGAGAAGCATTTCTAAATGACGTCATGGCTCTCAAAGGGATGAGTTAGGACTCATAAATCATGTTGATTCAGAAAAAACGTGACTCTCTGCTTATGAGCTTCCAGGTATGAAATCTCTAAGCAGACTTCTAAAATGGCACAAATAGAGTTCTCAGATAGATTTGAAGCAACACACAGACTACGTACTCCCTAACCTTCGAACAGAGTTGGACTTCCTCACAAACACAAATGGACCTGATACAGTGCGAGCTCTGAAGTGGAGGTTGAATCCCAAGGTCCCAAATAAACATGGAGTTCCCAGCAGAGTCACTCTTCCCGATTAGAGGTGGACAGTCAGAGCTTCTGAATTAGACACCAGGACCACGCCGTCACAGCGCTTCTGTTCCTGTGTTTCAGGTCATGGCAGGAACTTCCTCCTCCTCATGTTCGTGTCGCTGCTTGTGTCCGGTCCGCTCAGCAACACGTTGGACAACACCGAGCGAGCCGCCTCCAGCCTGCTGTGTGGAGCTGAGCTGGCAGCCAATCAAACGCAAGAACTGATGCAGAAAGCAGCCACGCCCCTCTTCTGTAAGACCCGCCCCCATTCCCACTGCAGTTACAGCCGCCAGTGCTCCTAAAAATATACCACTCATGTTTTATATTGAAATTTAATAGAATTTTAAACAAAATATGAATTTTATATCAGTTGCTGCCGTTTTTATTCAGTTTGATGGATCCATATGATTCTTTCTGATCCAGTCACAAATCAGATGAATGTGGCGAGCTGTGAGCGTCAGTGTTTTTGTTGCTTTCAGCCGTGTTGGACCACATCAGGGAGATCAGCAGAAACGCTTACGCCGTCGCGGGAAGAGTCCAGAACTTCATCTACGCTATGACAGACAGCATCCGCCATGTTGGTAAGTCAGCCTCTTTAACCAATTTGGTGTAGATGAGGGAAAACAGTTGGCTGCTCGGCTGCAGTTTCACACCTTCCATGTGCATACCTGGGAATCCACACTCTCAGAGAGCTGCAGGCCCCGCCCAGAACCGTACAGGTGTCGTGACATCAGATTTTAAGTTGAGTTTCTGTGTTTGGTAAAGGATGGCAGAGGCTGGAGCTTGAGGTGTATAGCACTGTGTATAGCACTATAAGGACCGTGTTTACCATACGCCTGCAGATGCTCACCTTACACCTCTGACCTCTGACCCTGCAGCTCGCGCGCTGAGGAACGTCCTGCGCTTCCTGGCCGATATCGGTGACATCTGTAACGAAAAGATGGGAACTCCGTACAGGAAGTGCCGGTCACTGTTTGAGGAAGCTCGAAGCGACTGCTCTGAGCTGCTGGGCGACTTCAACTTCCTGTGCGACATCGTGGACGGCTTCCTGCCGCTCTGCAACCTGGCCCGCGGTGCGTCCATGTATCCCGGTCCTTGTGTGGACGTTAACCCTCAGATGCATTCAGGACACAAATATCAAAGTTACAGAAGGTCAGGCTGTAATCTCTGAGACTTAAAGAATAAAACCTGGAAAAGGATCCAGGACAGTGTTACGCACTTTTCACTTATTTCAATTATTTTATTCTAATGTCAGCGTGGCCTTAAAAACCAAAGATTCCAAATTGTATTTGCTCTCACGTTCATCTTTACGTCTCTGTAATCGTCTCACTGTTGGTCTTTCAGCTGGCGAGTTCTTCTGCGTCATCCCTTCCTACATCGCCGACCACCTGAGGAAACGTCTCGCGGCTCGTGAGTCCATTTCCTCTTTATTGTTTAGCCTTTACTGTCGGCCTCCGCACAGAGTCTGACTCCTGCCTCTTTCAGCTGTCATCGCAGTGTTTCAGAAGATGAAGCGTGAGTTTGAGTTCAACATCTCCGCCTCACTGGACTTTGACCTGGATGCCAACAGCAGCCAGTCTCTGCACCAGATGTCTCAGAGCATCATGGCAGAGATTTCATCAGAACTTCAAGTGTTTCAGAAGCTGAGTGGACCGCTGGCGTACATCGGCCTCGTCCTGCTCGCCTGCTCCTTCCTGAGGTCAGGACTCTTCTCACATCTACACATTTGGTTCACTGAATCTATCTAATGTACAACAGCTGCACACTCCAGTTGCTCCACACAGTGCACATGCTTCAGTTCATCCAATAGATGCAATGCAACACTTTAAAATCATTCAGTCACACCGCAAGTATTCATCCCCTCCTTGAATTTGAATTTATTTATTTAAAAGGGACAGTGCAGTTTAACTTAGTCCAAGTACAAAACAGGAAACTGATGTAATGCACATAAGTTTATAGCTATTGCTAATTTTCAACAATTGTCCCTTGTTGGGCTTACAATCAAAATAGATACATTTTACAATAAAACAATAAAACTTAACTCATGAATGAACTGTGATTAACTACAGTTTTTGGAAAGCATGAGTTCAGTTTCACAGCCACACCGGGGCTGATCACTTAAACCAGCGGTGTCCAACTCCGGTCCTTGAGAGCTACCGTCCTGCAGCTTTTAGACGCATCCTTGTTTCGACACGCCTGAATCAAATGAATGGCTTGTTATTGGGCCTTTGCCAAACTTGATGGCGTGCTGAAGAGATGATACAACTATTTGATTCAGCTGTGTTGGAGCAGGGATGCATCTAAAAGCTGCAGGACAGCAGACTGGAGTTGGACACCCCTGACTTAGACAAAGCTCGTCTGACAGAGCGAAGCACGCCAAAAGATCCCAAACAGCAGCACATCATTCCTCGGTCGAAAGAAAGACACAAAGTCACTGACCTCCATCAGTCTGGAGAGGGTTGCAGATCCGTTTCTAAGCCTGTAAAACTTTGGTCAACCAAAATTACTTTGGGAACGCATCAGTGGCTCATCTGGGAGGTCACAGAAGAACCCAGAACAACATCTAAAGAACTGCAGGCCTCACTCGCATCAGGTAAGGTCAGAGTCGCTGTAACTGGTGGAACCATGGATTCTGCTCTCTACCAGGATGAAGGAGAACGTTCCACCATCGGGACGGTGATCAGGAACACAGCATCGTGTGGCGCCTAAAATCAAAATGAAAGCCTTGGCGTAGCTTTGAAGAGGCTGTTCATGCTGGAAAACCCTCCAATGTGACTGAATTCAAATAATTCTGCAAAGAAGAGCGGGGCACGCTTCCTCCACAGCGTCAGTTATGGTCGCACAACCAGGTGTTAGGTTTAGGGTTGAGTTACTTCTTCACACAGGTGGGTTTGGAGAGCTTCCTCCCTGTAAACCAAATCATCATTGATCATATTCAAATCAGTTTGATGATCTGTAAGTGTGAAAAAATGCAAAAAATAAAATAAGCAGGAAAAAGTTTTATTATTTCTAATGTGCACTCTCTGTTTTTGCTTCACATGCACTGCTCAGTCTCCCTGATCCACAGGCGTCAGTTTACTCGAGCTGCACGATTCAGTTTGTTTCATTTGTGCTTTTTACTTCGTGACATCTGCACACACTCTGCATGCTTTAGGTCACTTTAGCCAAATGCAAACCACATGCTTCAGTTTACTTCAGCTACACAAGGACGGATTCAGGAAGTCTTTCATAGCTCACGCAGCAACATCTGTGCAGCAGAGACTCATCTGTAATCTCATCTCTGCAGTTTATAAGTTTATCGCTTATTGAGGTATTTTGCGTCATCGAACCACTTTATCATGTTGTATTCGGCTCTTTGTGGCATTTTTAATTCGATTTTTACTCCTTGAGCTTCCTTCTTTGACTTTTTCCCCTCGTCTCACACTTTACACTTCACTTTATTTCTCCTGCATCCACGAGCGTTGCTTTGCGTTAACCTCGATGCTGATTGTTGCTGATGGGTGTTGATGTGGTTGTGTGTCTGCAGGGCAGTGCAGTACAGACACAGGTACCTCCACGATATTAAATTTGATAACATCTACATCACTGCTCAGTTTAAAGACCTTGACCAAAGGGTGACCTCAGTAGGCGGAGCCTCTGTGTTTCCAATCACGCGCAGAGAGGCCAAGACCTACATTACACCACGTGAGTACATCCGTGTGTGTGGATTTGTTTGTTAGCTTGTGTGACAGGTACACAGCAGGTGCCGGACGATGTCACGGTTTGTGGATCAGCGATGTTCATCGAATCGATCTGACGCGTCTGTCCTGCAGTGTCGTTTCAGCTGACGTACAGAGAGCGGCGGGTGGTGATGGCGGGCTTGGTTTCGGTCTTCAGGCACCTGATCGTAGGCAGCCTGCTGGTGGCGCTGGACTTCCTGGTGTTCTGGATTCTGGATCAGGTGCACCACCAGGTGACGGAGGACATCGTGGCCAGAGGTGAGCCAGCACACCTGCCAAAAACAGCCCTGCGTTTTCACTGTGAGCGGTAACCGGCGTGACGCTCTGTCCCAATAGTTCCGGTCACGGTGGCGGTCCAGGTGAACGGGTCGGGTTACGCCTCAGACATCTACAGAGACGTGGTGGCCTCGTTCAACATCCTGCAGCGGGGAAACATCACCGTGATCAGCAAGAAGTGCCTGCTGGAGCCGTCAGAACCAAACTACAACACGTGTTTCATCCTCGGTATGACATCACACAAGAAGTGAATCACAGTTGGCCTCATTGAACTTTAAAGGAGGACAAACCACATAAAGCTTAGAATAAATCAGTGCGTGGCTGCAGTGACACAGGTGGTTGCAGTGACACAGGTGGCTGCAGTGACACAGGTGGCTGCAGTGACACAGGTGGCTGTAGCTGCCAGCTGTCTGCTCAGTTTCAGCTCTTTTAACCGGACCTCTGCAGCGTGTCTGTGCTGTTGTTTTAATGCAGTCATCTAACGAATAATATGATTTTGTACTAATAGATCGATAGGTCTGCTACTTGGCACTGATTACAAGATCCAGTTTATGCATCTGCAGCTTTTTGAATAATCTTCCTAGTTTTAGCTGTTAACGGATCCACAATCTACCCAAATGATCCCTGAACAAAAGAGGACGCTGCCATGAAGGGAAAGACGAATGTGGTCTCAGTCTGAGGACCTATACTTTCCCCACACACACACACACACACACACACACACACACACACACACACACACACACACACACACACTTCTTCCTGTAGTACATCCTGCTTCCATCTCTTCTCCAGGTAAACAATGGAAAAGGAAATGTAATTCATCAGACCGGGACACCACCTTCCATTGGTCTGGCTCTGTGCTCGTTGTAGGTGGAGGTGGAGTGATCTGGCTCCTTTGTGCTGCAGTAACCCTTATGTGGGATCTGAGCATACTGGCTGCTTCACCTGTCATCCTTCCTTGGACCACTGCGTGCAGCTTGACCCCTACCCAAATCACTCAGGCCACTCACTGGCCTTTTACCTGCCTCCAGGGCATCACCTCGAACAGCTGACTGCTCACCTGCTGTTGTTAAAAATCCCACACCAAGAGGTTGACTGTAATGAGATAATCGGTGATATTCACCTCAGGCATCAGTGGTTTCATTTTGTTGCTGGAAGCAAAGTCGTAATAAAATAAAAGCCAAATTCCTGAGTTCATAGAAGCTTCCTGTAATGGAAACGGGCCAGTAGCAGCAGAGGGAGTGGCAGAGGAAGAGGATTTAAAAAAAAACTATCCAGGAATGTGGAATCCGAGTGTCAGAGCGACGGCGTTGTTTTGTCTGAACACGAAGACGACTGGAAGCAACGTTTTGAGTGACTGTTGAGAGAAGCTGTGATGACAGAGCATCTCTGAGACAAACACGTCCTGAGCTCAGGAGCTTTCATCCAGCTTTGACCTGCAGATGGCAAACATCACAACAAAGACGAGCAGAGGAAGAGGTTGTGTTGTTTTGAGCGTAGCAATGACTCATCAGTCACTAATCCGTCCAAAGCTTTTGGAATATTTGAGTTTCATTAAAACTGAAAGAGCAGACGCTCGGATTTCTAACACTCCTATGACGTGACAACACAGAGTCACACCATCCTTCATCACTTTACAGGCTCCTCTTACTCAGCTATTCAGACCACAGCGTGAGCTCTGCTCTTCAAACCTTACGATGAAATAATAAAATACTGAGATCAATAAGAACCCACCCAGAAAAACAAATGGCAAAGGCCTGAACCCTCTAACAGAGCACCCACCCAGCACAGAGCCCAGTGTGCCAACGAACACTTCATTCTGTCATTCCACACAAATATGTTCACCTTACATCAGATTACACAGATTTACATGCAGACAAATGAAAGAAATGTGATGTTTGTCTGATTGCAACCTTTTCATAATCAAATCAGCTGGCCGTCCGATATCTGTGTTGTATCTGTGTGATTGCCGTCACACCGTGAAGACAGGGTCGGTGTTTTAACCACATTCAGACATAAAGGGACTTTACTGGTTTTACTGGTTGTGGTCTGTGTTGCAGGCTTCCTGTTGGGTTTGGCTCTGCTTGTGTCTCTGACCAGCGGATTCATGCAGCGCTGCAGACGCCTCATCTGTGCTTCATATCATCCTGAGAGAGAGCAGGTACACACACACTTAGAGTCACATGATTTGGACGATGCCTCTCCCTGCTGTCGCCCTGTGACAGCGGGGACGGGCTCCAGCTGTCACTGGGCGAGAGGCATCGTCCCCGAAATGGAGAAATGGGAGAAAATTTGTGGGTGGGCGGAAACCTTGTTGCAGGTTATTGCTGCGTTTTTGTTTAAACCAGTTGAACAGAAGCTGGAAGTCTGCACTTCAGTCATGCCTCCTGTGTGTGAGTTTTAAATGCACTGCAGTGGTGTGGATTTATAAGGAGAACTCAGATTTAAACCAGCTCTGAACCCTCTAACAAAACTGTCTGGCAGCGCACGCAGCCGCTCCTGGGTGGCTCGCATTTTTTTAAACCTCGGCTCATATTTTCTTCGAGGATTTTGGACGACGGCCAGCCTCGCAGAGATGATGTAAACTGATCCTCTGACAACACGAGGATCCGGAGAGCTGTGCCCCAGGGCAGGTTTTTTTTTATTTTACCTGCATGCCCCGCCCACTCCTCCTCTCTGAGGAAGGTGTGCTGTTTTGGTGAGACGGGTGAAGAGGAAGAACAGCTGCTGCTGTGGGTGAAAGGTCACGGAGCAGAGAGGCATCTGAAGAATCTGCAGAATGAAAGAATGAGAGGAAGAAGGAGGAGGCAGGTCCGGACTCCTCACAGAGACCCGAACCCGGGCGAGGCCTCCGGAAGCTAAAGTCAGGAAAACAGGCTGCTGCCACAAACCAGCCTGGCAACTCTGTCACATCCACTCGGCTTCATTTCATCGAACCGATCTCCAGTTTAAAGGCCAAAAGCTTTCCCAGTCTTAGACTATTTCCCACAAAATGAAATCAATCAATAAACAACCACCAAATAACACCAACGTTTGACTTTTGCCAAAACACTTTGCAGAATGAAGATTAGAAACATTTCCCAGCATGCCGCTGGGGATGAGACCTAGCGGCTGACTTCACGGTGGCTGTGCCATCTTTTGTAAATCCAGCCTGCGGTTTAGGAAAGGATTATGGTCAGGATTCAAATAGATCCATGTTCACCACATGTTAGAAATCCGGGTGATGACCCAGCTGCAGCCTGCACTTACTCACACCATCACTAAAGGCCGTCTACGTAAATAGCTGCTGCTCTTGTTTGGTGGCGAGCGCAGCTCTGAGGCCGTGCTCGTGACTGTGAAGCATTCACACTGAAAACGTTAGAGGCGGGCGTGCTGCTCGACAGCTGACTCAGGTTTAACGGTGTGCTCGGCGCTTCAACCTGAAGTATTTTGGCAGCGCGTTGCTGCGTGACCCTGATTGTTTGGGTCACAGGAACCAGAGCGGGGAAGTGTCGTCCTGAACCCAACATCCTGTGCTGCCCGGCTGGTCGACGGCTCTGAGGCGGGGACTGTGTTTCTAATGTTGATCACAAACTGCTGTGGCAAACGTTGACAAAGCGTGTCTGTTAACACATCTGTTTTCTTTGCTTTGGTCGTGGTGGTTGTGAAATTTCTGGGAAATGACCCACTGCCGTAGACCGCTTTGATTTCACAAAAAGTTCAGTTTGCTGGTGTTTGGTTTTCCTCTGTCTGCACGTTAGTGTGTGTTTGTGGTCTGCTGCACATGTTGTTTGCTCCGCAGGCTGCATGCAACTTTCACACAATAAATCACAACAATGTTACTTTGTGGATTTCTCCTCTTCTTCTGTTTGTATTGAAATATAATCAACCGCGAGTTCTGCGCGTGGTTGCTTTTCTGACTGCCAGGAGTGCATGCTCGGGATGCGATTGGCTGGCCCGGCGTCCTCCTGCGTGATGCCACATAGTGTCACGCCAAATCTGAGCCCAGCGCAGCCTCATGGGCTTCGTTTAGATGACTGGGAGAGCTGCGGAGATGCTGCCGGGCTGAGTTTGGCCTCATGGGCGGCTTTGTGTTGCTGATTTTTCTGTTAGTTTGGAGTCGGAGCCTCGACAGATTAGATGTGAATCCTCTGAACCCTCAGGCCACCAGTAACATGACAGCGTGGGTTCATTTATGACACCGTGATGTTTTATACAAGGATGGTTTGTCGGTTACTCCGTGTTCGTCTCACTGATGCTGTTTCCTTCATCAACGACATTCCAAACATTTCTGGTGCCATTAATGTCGTTTTCAGTCATTTTTATAGGAAACTGTCAGTGTGAGCCTCGAGGCTGCAGCAGCTGTCGGTGTTAGCCGTGGTTCACTGCATGTTAAAACAAACCCACGACGAGCTGCAGGAGAAGCAAACGGACAAATTCCCAGTGGGAATCTGAGCAGGAACATGACACCAGCAGGTCACTGCAATGTGAAACTATGCTTAATTTCTTTAACGTGGAATTTTTTTAATGATTCCAGTTTCATTGTGCTGCTTATGCTGAAATGTTCCCTCACAAAGAGTAAGAAGCTGTCACAGGCAGAGCGCAGCTGTGTTTGAGGTTCACGTTCATCTGTTGGCCATCAGTGTGTCGTTGCAACATGTCCGTTTATCTCTGCATCGCTTTTCTCGCCTAACAGAGCGAAACTGCCCTCACCCTCCCGCTGAGCGCCATGTTTTAACTCTCCGTGACAAACGCTGAAACTCTGCCAGCGTTTTTGATTTTTCACAGAGAGCGAGAGGTTGCGTTGCTGCTGTGGTAGATGTTAATCACAGAGCGTGACATTCTGGATGTGTGAGGGAAAAGTGAGACATGATCGTGATGAGCTGGGCTGTTCTCTTTGCGCTCGACAGGAGAGGATCCGGTTCCTCCGCCAGCACATCCTGGATCAGAGGAGGGGGGTGCGCAGAGCCCTGAGGAGGTCTGCGGGCAGGAGCACAACCGACCAGGGAGGAGGAGGAGGAGGAGGAGGAGGACGTCTCCATGCTCTGCTGATACGGTACAAAGGCTGACCTAAAGTCGTCTCCCAGAAACACGTGCACGCTTTAGCTGCTGTAGGAATGAAAAAACATTGTACACATCTCCAGAACAGTTTGTATTTCTCTCAGTGCAGAAACAATTTAACACAAATTCAGTCTGATTCCATTTTTTTCAAATGATGATTTCATTCATTAAAGAAAAAAACCACTTCCTGCTGTGTTTCTGTCCTGATGGGCCGACATCCTCCCTGAGAGCAGCCCAGACCATCACCACCACCGTGTCTGACTATAGTGGTGGTAGGCTGATGTTCTGCGTGCAGGTTGACGCAGATGTAACGGGACTCAAACCTTCCAGAAAGTTCCGTTTCTGCCTCGTCAGTCCACAGAATATTTCCCAGGAGTCTCTGGGATCTTCCAGATGTTTGTTGGCAGATGTGAGACGATCTTTTCGGTCTGCAGTGGTTTTCATTGGACTCTCCCACGGAGGCCATTTTTGCTCACTCTCATTTTGTTGAATTGTGACCTCTGACCTTAACTGAGGCCTGCAGGTCCTCCTGGATGAATTGTGGTCGGCCGGTCGCTCCTGGGAAGGTTCCAGGACTGTTCCAGGTTTTGTCCATGTGTGGATAACGGCTCCCACCGTGGTTCACTGGAGTCTCTGTAACCCTCTCAGACTGATCGATGTCACTGACTGTGTGTCTTTAGATCGTGGCGTGATGTGTTGATCCTTTATGCTGCTTCACTGTCACAGCTTGTGGTTAATGGGTTTCTTGATGCAACAGGTCTGACAGTGATGAGCAGAGTAGATCGCCTTCAGTCTGTTTAATGTTAAAACGTTGTGTGTGGTTACATTAATAACAGGGTTGGTATTATTCATTGAAACAAAGGGACCAGAACCTTCAGAAGGTCAGGATGTGATCTGTTTTCATTAATCTGTCAGGTTACCTGGAGGAGGTCACCTGTCTCACCTGCTGGGCTTGTCGACACCTGCCTGCTGTCTGGTCTGTGGAGAGGTGCTGGGGCTGCGTGACCTGAGCGCAGTCATCTGTGATGCCCCGCACTGTTCAGGTAAACCCACCGAGGGCGCTCTCCTGGTAATCATGGCTTCACTGTCCGTCTCTTTCAGTGCGTTACTCGCTGTCTTAGTGTCGCTCACTAAGACCGGCTGGACTGAATAAAACCGTCCTGAGGTTTTTAGTTTTTATTTGGTGGATTGACCTTTAACCTCTCCACGTGGCACCTCTTCCTGTCCAGATTCTTTGCAGATTTTCTGCACATTTGCAACAGAAAGTAAGCACAGGGAGCCACGTGCCGAATATCTGCATCAACCCTGAGAAGTCTGTTTGCTGGACATAAATAAATGTTCACTCCCTGATGATGAATGTGATGTGATTTAGTCTCTGAGGTGTGTCTTTCCCTTTAAACAGTGAGGTAACACTTTACATCAAAAAACAGCGAAAGACTGAATCATTTCTCACAGCAGGACAAATTCCTGCAGTGTGACGCCGTAAACTGGAGCTTTGTTGTGTATACATGATTGTGTGTGTGTGTGCGCGCTGAGGGAGTGTCCTGCAGCACTCACTGTTGTTGACTCAGCTGAAGTGAGAGATAACTGTAACTGCAGCAGATTTAACTCTTTAGCTTCTGTTTAGGTTTTACAGAGCCGGGAGGCTGGAGAGAGGATTACGTTTGACCTGAACTGGTTAATAAAAAAACACCTGTTATCTGTGACATTGAATCAGTCCACCCAGCAGGAGAGCATTATATCAGACTGGGTCACTCTGTGTTTCACTGGTCCTTTCATTTCCTCATAAGTTCGTAGTAAGAGATTTAAAGCGAGCAGAGTTTGTGTCATGAATGAAAAAGAATGCTCTTTTTACGAGCTGCCGTCTTGTTTTTGCAGGCGTGTACTGTCGGCCGTGCTTCCAGAGTTTGGGGAACACGTGTGTCATCTGTGTACGACCTCTGACCTTCCAGGAAGACAGCGAGGAGGAGCTGTGAGTGAACGCCAGAGAAGGGCTGTAAAATTGAGCCAGAGCGGTGTCTGTAACAGCCACGCCATGTGTCTCATTGACTCTGTTTTAAGTGATTTAAAAAGCATAGAAGCGGCACTTGGAGGTTCTTGTAGCCACATGGATTTGAGTTCTGACGTTATCCAGTGACGGGACGTCACAGAGACGCAGGGTGACGAAGGGTTCAAACAACTGTAACGAGGCAGAACTACAACGGTTTCCATGGAGATGCCTACTGTCACTGTTTAAAAACAAACAGCTGGCAGCGACAGCTGAGGCCACGCCCCCACATGGGCTGACTTACCGCTGCAGCCTGCCTCAAGTGGCCATCAGGGGAACTGCGGTTTTTGTATTAGCTACATTTGTCAGTCTCTGCTTTTGTCGTTTAGTATCGGCACACGCCTCCCTGTAGACTGACCGCTGTTAACCGAAACCTAACAGCTATGATCTGTTACTCTTCAGCACTTCTGAATTTCATTCAGAGATAAATGTTTCCCAAAGCTGTTGGAGCAGCTGAGAACGGCACCGGTTCTCCTTACTTTCCTCATCAAGAGTCATGTTAAAGATTTCAATTCTTTGGACTTGTGCTCGGGGCCCATCAACAAATATTTGCTTCTTAACATTATTATCCAAATTAAATTTAGTGAAGGAGCAGACGAGTGATCCAGATGTTTCAGCACAGAAGTGCTTCCTCTAAATCAGTCAAACATGTTCTTCCCTGCCCCGGAATCACAATCTGGGAAAAAAGGTCCCCTCCATCTTGCAGCTCTGTGTCCCCCAAGAGGGGCCTGCCCCACAGTTTGAGGGACCCACTGGTCTATGCTGTCTCTGTCTGGTTCTTTTAGAGACTCCACTGATGATGAGCGGCCCAGTTTGTCGTCGACCCGCCAGACAAACACGCAGATAAAGAGGAGGATCCCCACAGCGAGGCAGGAAAGTCCGAGTGACCGCTCAGGAAGGGAAGCAGAACAAGGAGAGAGCCCCAGCAGTGATGACAGTGTTTACCTGGACTCTGAACTCAGGTAGGACACATCTGAAGGAGGCATTGATAGAAGCTGATGGTAAACTTAAAGGATCGCATGTCCACATGTAGATATTTTTAAATGTGACCTGCTCTAAGTTTAAAAGTCTTGAACATCTGTTTTCCCCTCTGGCCAGTGAAGCAGACCTGATGTACCAGGACAAACCCGGGTCAGGCGAGTCCGACAGCGACCACTCCTTTAACTCTGCTCTCTCAGAGCACGAGTCCCTCGTCTCAGTCGTCATTCACGGACCCGACCGTGCTCAAAACCTCCAGGACCTTCCACAACCATCGGATTCTCTCCGGGCTCCGTCTCCCGGACCATGAAGCTCAGCCAGATGTTCCACTTTGCGATTAAAGCAAATTTACACATGAAATACCTGATAACAAAACTTTAGCTCCATTTACCGACTTTTTCCACAGAGGGACAAAAATACGGGCCAAATTCTGAAGTCCGAGTCTCGTCTCACTGAGGCGGAGAATCCAGATGTGCTCCAGATAAACCGATCATAGGTTTGTGGACCCACATCCTGAAGCCTCGGGTTGGTGTTTGTGAGACCGCCACAAAAAAGCGGGACACAGGAGAACGTCCGAGATCTAAAGGGCTCATCCCAGCAGGGCAGGTGTGTCAAACATAAGGCCCGGGGGCCAGAATGGGCCTGGCAAAGACTCCTGTTGGGTTTGGAAAATGTGGAAAATGTGGAGCAGGCACAAACTTTCCAAAACACAAGAAAGTTTTACAACTTTCTTGTGTTTTTGTTTTTACTGTAAAGCCACATTTAAAAATTCTGTGAATTAGAAAAACTTTTTTCTTATAATTTTATATAATTATCTATTTTGTTTATTATTACAAGACAGTCTGAGCAAAGATTTACCTGAACTGTAATTTTACACGTTTATTTCTTACACTTTAAGTTGAAAACGTCGTGCTGACAGATTTCTTTATCATGTAAACTGAACTGAGACGCACTGTTGGAGTATATTTATTTTTCTTATAATAAGAAATCTGAGGGTTTAGTTTAATTTCTTCACACTGACAGAATTTCACAGATCTGGGTCAGTTAAGATCCAAATATTTGGCCCACTGTGTAAAATGAGTTCGACATCCCTGCAGTAGGATAAACGCTGAAACCTCCAAGGTGAGATTACCTGACATCAGCTGACACCTTTCACCACCAAGCAACTCTGAGCTCCTCGCCTTGTTGAGCTCAGTCACCTTACAGATGATTATCTGCTGCTCGTATCAGTGATCCTTCGAGCTTACCTGTCGACCCGACGGCCGTAGGTGATGGTAAGAATGTAGACCGACTGTCTTCTGGTTCCTCTCTCTTTTACCCAAAATGGTCCACGTTAGTCTCAACGCTGCACTGATCCTCTGATCCGTCCACGGTAAAGCACAGAACACGAAAGTGTTTCAGTGACAGCGGAGAAACAAAACCTCAGAAAAAAGAGAATAAATAGCTAAAAGAGACCAAACCAACCACACAGAGACTTAAAACGACACAAAGGAACAACAGGAACCGACAGAGAAGTGAAAAAAGGCCTTGATTGGTGTGAAAGTAAAAACACATACTGCCAAAGCATCAGATAATATAACATTATGATTGTTGTGTGTAGTGTGAGGCGTGCTGAGCACACTGAGTAATAAGTCACTGAAATCTACAGACTGAATGTTCTGATAGAAATGTTCTTTGTTTCACTGAAAGTTTTGCTCTGCAGGAGGAAGTAACTGCCAGCCTCACCTGTCGAGGCCTGACCACATTTACTGGCTACTTCCTTCTTGCTGCCACGATCATTACGTGTCTTCCTTTTTTGATTTATGGTTTCAGACAGCAGAGACTTTTTTCTGCAGATCATCTTTTAGAGCAGGACTGTGCTCGCTGTGTTCTTGACAATAAATAAATTATTGGTTTTATCCAAAAATTATCAGAATAAAGTTTATTTATAAAGCGCTTTTGCTAAAAGCATGTGGGAATCTGGGTCTTTTCCAGGATGTCAGCACCTTCATTAAAAGGTATGATGAGAGTTGAAATGCCCTTCACGGACCCCACGACCACCGGCGTGTAAAACTGTGCACTCCACCTTATCTTTTGGAAGAAAGGTGTTCATCCACCCAGACTCAGAAACTTGGAGAATCGGTGTTAAGGTGGTCCATATATGACATTAACAAACTCTATGTTAGTTTTTCCTTTAATTTGTCACCTCTATCAGGATTCAGTCGAGTTCACGGGCCACCCTCCATGTTCTCTTATCTTTAGCTAAACAGTCTGAAGATGTTCACCTGAGCACAGGTAACCGAAAGTATTTTGTCAAATAGTTTTGATCATTTAATGTGTCATCTTTGTAAAAACAGCTGAGAAATCTCAAAGATGAGTGGAATTTCACAAACACGTCACAGTGGAAAGGCATAAAAGCTTCATACGTTACGTTTGGATGGTCCAATCAGCATCTTGTCTCATGTGTCGCAATCACAGTCATCTTTATTTGGCCAACTTTATGCACACAAACAACGTCACTGACGTCACTGCAACTTCCACACTTCCAGGGGGCAAAACGTCCAGGGGCGGACCGGACGCTTTGGCGGGCTGGATCTGGACCCCGAGCCGCTTGCTGTCCCAACAGAAACACCGTCAGAGAACTGCTTTTACTCTAAACGTAAGAACGACTTATTCAGGCCCTCAGAGACACACCCGGCTGGTCTGCAGGGTCACCCTGCGGGCCGAACCGGACCCATGCGGGCCGAACCGGACCTGTGACGTGTCTGCGCTAATTAACAATTATAAGAATTGGAGAACAAACCTGAACAGGTTGTTCCAGAAAGCTCATCTTACGCTGCTGTTAGTTTGGACTGGTCATATCCCCTGTGTGTGCGCGCGTGCGCGTATGCGCGCGCGCGTGTGGGTGGGGCTGATAAGAGCTCAGAGCTGACAAACAAAGAGGTTACACAAAGTTTAGAGGGTCTGAAAGCTGCGGAGGCTCACACATTCATGTGTGTGTGTTCAGTGGGTGTGTTCAGTGCGTGTATTGAGTGTGTATCACTGTGTGTGTGGTGAGTGGGAGGACTTTGTGTGACTCTCAGCAGGAAACGTGTAAATCCTCCGGCACTCTCCGCTCGGTGCTCCTCGGTTTCGGTGGTTTTTCAGTTATTAGTTGTTGTTGCTGTTTGTTTTTTTTACTCATTTTTTGGGACCGAACTTCTGAGATGGAGACTAAGGTAAGATAATCGAACTCCCCGGCTGGTCGATCACATATTGATCAGAGGGATCGGCTGAGACTGGCTCGGCGGGTGGAGCGCAGGACTGCTGGGTGTGATCGGGCGCCCAGAGCTGCGCGATGAAGCTGCTGGAGAGAGAAATGATAAAGTTTATGAAGATGTGTGAGACAGAGATGAAGGAAACGGATCAAATCAAACGGGAACACTGATTTACTTCCAGTTTTCCATAAAAGGTGCGAGAGGTGCAGATTCTCTCCTCTCTGTCCGGTGTTTGGATGCATCTCTGTAGAGTTTATTTCTCTGAAAGTAATACAGTAAAAGTAATATTTATGAGAATAACCCAGGTCACAATTATAATACCTTAAAGGCTAATTAATGTTACATCAGTGTGACTGTGACTGATTATTTTCTATAAATACGCTTTAATGAAAGCAGCGCAGTGAAAAGTGAAATAATGAGGCCGACGACCTGAAAATGAAACCAGCTGCTGCATGCAGATAAAGGACGGCAGTTACTGGAAGCTGAAGCACTGAAAGTCTAGTCAAACTTTTCTTTCCTGGCTCAATTTGAATAAAATAAATGTCGGTTGGATGGTATCAGCAAACCTTCCCCATTTGGTTTAGTTTTAAACAGACTGTACATAAAAGACGGCATTGGGATGTTTGCCTTTGGCGTTCTGGGGACAGACCTGACCGTAGACGACTCGGTGGAGCGCTGAGTTATCAGCTAAAGGTAGCGAGCTTGGTTCAGCAGCTGCTTTCATAAACTGTACAGGTGCAAAACATGAGCACAGGTAAGTGCTGACTGACTGCTGAAATTTCACTCATCAGAATGGAGCTCAGACTTCAGTCTGTTGTTACATCCAACCACACAGCAGCCATATTATTGGTCAGCTAACCAATTAGAGATGCTCCAAAACACGGCCCACAGGTCCACTGAAGCCTAACAGACGGCTGTGTGGAGACTCCTGTCAGCCAAAGAAGCCACACCCCTAACTTAGAGCCTCAACAAGTCAATTCACCCAATAAATAAGTTCTTATTTCTTTTTATTCAGTCCTGTACATCTGTGATGAAGGAGGAAATCAGCTACAGAGACTAAAACTGTGTTTTGTTTCAGCTCTAAAGTTGGACGTTTTAACCTGGACTGTCTCTGTTTTGGAGCCAGCAGAGTTTTGGTACTTTTGCACTGACCTCTGGTGCTGCAGCCGGGCTTTGGCCTGGATTTGACTTTGTTCATCCACGCCCCGTCTGCAGTGGCTTTATGCCCTAAGAGTGGGGCTTTCCCACACTGCGCTGACGTTATTCATTTTCAAGCTGATATCATATTGTACAGTTAGTTTTCTGTCTATTGTTTTTCTGCACACAGTATGCAGTAGTTTCTGCAAAATGAAATGGATGTAAGGAAATCCATTACAAGCTGTAAATCTGCCTGAATAAAGCTGTAGTTGGTGCATTTGGCCTCTGGGAGGCAGTGTTACATTCAGCTTCTACTTTGGACCAAACACTGATGCAGATTTGAGCTCAGGTTAAACCCACTGAGAATGCAAAAATACAGGTGGAGCCGACAGCAGACCCTTTATGTGCTCATCTGCTTCAGGCACCGAACACCCACCATGCACAAGCAGCTCACATGAACTGGGTGAAGGATGCTGGGCAATCTCATGAAGTGGGTTTTCAGAGGATCTCTGGACTGAGCTGAAGCAGTTTGGACCCTCTGAATAAAAACACATAAAAGCTGGTTGACACGTTCTGAGTGTCGGCTCATGTTCAGCCATCTTTTCTCTTTAATTCAGCTGTTAAAGCAGGAGAAATTGTTTTTCTGGTTTGGGATCAGGCAGTCTTCTGCAGCCGCCGCCCTCTTTCACAACAGCAGTCGAGCCCTCAGAGGGCCGCTCGGCCTGATCTCATTCAGCTGTTTAACACTTTCTGCTTCGGCCGAGGCAAAGCAAAGCCAAACAGCTCAAACCCAACCCCTCACACTGCAGGGACCTCATTATGTTTCATTATAATTTAAAGATTACTGCCCTCATTTTTGTGATCCTGCCCAGTCTTAATCAGTTTCGAGCTTGGAGGAAACTTCTGATGTTAATATTTTTGTGTAGTGAACAAATAAAATCCAGGATGATTTGACCCACAACAGTGTGAAACTTAATATTGTAACTGAAGAGCGTAAATCAAAAGATTTGGGGCAGAAATCGAAGCGTGTGTGAGTTTAGTGGACAAAAATAAAACCATAAAGAGTAACGACCGATCTCTCACTCAGGAGTAAATGATTAATGCTTCATAACAACTGCAATATGAACATTGGACATTTCAAATCAAATCGAGCACCTTATCAGTCCAGATTGTGATTGGCTGACAGATCTTCATCCTGTTAGTAACAGAGTGAGGCGCGTATGAGTAACAGCAGAGATCCAGTGTTGACACAATGAGTCTGTAAAGAGAGGGTGGAATAAAACCCCGGTGCTTGTGAGGAAACACGCTGTGGCTGGGTCATCCTGTTTCTTTAAACGTGTGCAGAGAGAGACCTCGCTGCCTCTGTTCTGTGAGCACTGCTGGATTTATCACACGAAACATCATCCAGCTCAGATTGGAGACGCTGATCTGTGATGCTAGAAATTCTTCAGATTCCAGCTTTGTGTGTCATTTAGCTGCACCCTGTAGTTACCCAGGAAAAGAGATACCTTTCTAATCTTCTGCATGTTTTAGTTCATTTAACAGTATTAGTGTACTTGTAGCTGTAATTTACACATGTTCCCTAAATGCATCAGATGCTGCAGTCACAGAGGGTGAGTATCAGGACAGATTCTGGCTGTTAAGACTCAGTTTTAGGGTTAAAGTCAGAGTTTGGGTTAGTGTGGGGGGGATGAAGCCCATCTGTAAAATTACAGCAGGACAAACTGTGTGTGGAAATGTTCATATCTGCTGCTGAATAAGTAAAGTTCAGATCATGAGGATCACAAACACTGGACCAACACAGAGTAGACAGACATGCAGAGGCTGCTTTACTATTACAAAGATGGTTTCAGACTGCAGTTTGGTTGTTGTTACATTCAATAACGTGTGAAAGTGTTCATGTTTGATATCAGATGGTCAAAAGTTTTGTACACGCCGGAAGTTTCCAATAAGGAAGAAGCTCTAAAATAACAAGACAGGCGAGAGTATTTACTTACACACACACACACACACACACACACACACACACACACACACACACACACACACACACGTTTATCATAAGATTTTGTCTTCACTGAATTTTCTGTCAGGAACAGACTTCAAGATATTTTCTTGAAATCTTGACATTTTTCAAGCTATTTGGGGAATGAAAGGCTGCTGAATGACCGTCACATTATTAAAATCAGTGATGAAAGCAGCTCTCACTGATTTTTACATTTAGAAACAAAGTTTCCAGGAATATGAAATAATGTGAATGAATGAATTAATAACAGTATTGATAACAGCAGCTGTTTTGCTCCTGTTTCAGTACTCAGAGCTGGAGTTGGCCCTCAACACGTTGGTCACCGAGTTTCACAAAGCTGCAGACAACGGACCGACCATGAACACCACCCAGTTCCAGTCCATGATCTCCAGTCACATGCCGGCAATCGCCAAGGTACTGATGACATCACAGCTCGTCTTCCAATCACAAATCATTTACCATTTAACTAAGTCTCCAAGAAAAGGCTGCTTAACCAAGTAAGGAGACTGCAGGAGAACATGTGTCTGTTCCTCGTTAATTAGGCGTGGTGGGCTGGAATAATTTGCGTTCTCAGTGACATCTGACGTGTTCGGGAATGCTCACTGCAGATCAGAGACGTTATGACAGAGACACAGTCCTCAGAAAGTCCTGAAGGGAAATTTGCACAGACGGTAAAATTTTAACTGCTTTTGTTCTGGTTTGGTTTTAAAACCTTATTTGAAGCAAAGCTGGCAAAACTCTCATTTTATGTCAGTTATTTATCCATCAGAGTCCACGCTGAGAGCTTCAACTGAGCAACAGACTTTCTTTTACAAATACAAATACAGTCATCTGCACAGCAGAGGGCGCTGCAGAGGTGATTTAATTATGGGCTCGTCTTCATCGAATGAATGTCCCACGTTAGGTAATAATCAGACTAATCGAGTCTTTGTGCACTGACAACTCAACGTTGTTTTTAAGATCTTAAAATGATCTTAAAACACGCTTTGCATGAAAAGAAAGTAAAAAGTGATTAGAGTCAGTATTATATTAAAAAAATATGAATTAACATTAAAATGTAATTTATAATTAAATGGTTATATCTCACTTTCATGTCTTTCATGTTCTCATTTTACAGTGTTTTTTTGTTCATTATTCGTTGTCTTGTGTGTTTGTCACTGATGGATAAAACAGCTTGAGTTGTGTTAATTAATTTGAAAGGAGCTGTATAAATAAAGTTCGATGGCTTAAACAAATATGATGATGCTTAAGCATCTTTCTGTGTGGACTTTGCATGTTCTCCCCGTGTTTGCGTGGGTTTCTTCCGGGTACTCCGGCTTCCCCCCATCCTCCAAACACATGCAGTTAGTGGGGATGGGTTAATTGGAAACTCTAAGTTGTGCATGTGAGTGCGACTGGTTGTCTATCTGTATGTGTTAGCCCTGTGACAGACTGGCGACCTGTCCAGGGTGTACCCCGCCTCCCACCCTAAGACAGCTGGGATAGGCTCCAGTACCCCCTGAAAAAGGATCGGGTAAGAAGATGGATGGATGGATGCTTAAGCATACAAGGGGAGCAGAAAAATATGAAATAAAACTCCTTCATGCTAACAGTAATGAAGCAGGCCACATCCTCCTCTCTGTTATTCTGGACCAGAGCTGTTGGAGTACTTTGTGCCTTAGGTCACGCTCCCCTGAGTTTCCACTAAGTGTTTCCAGCAGTGCTGACTGACTTGCTGTTTCCTGCCTGCAGACGGTGGAGAATGAAGAAGGCCTGGGTAAGGTCCTGGAGCAGATGGGCGTGCAGAGTGGCCAGAATATCTCCTTCGACAACTTCTGGAAGCTGATCAACAACCAGGCCCTTCAGCTGTTCGGCACCATGCACAAAGAGAAGGGCACCAAGTGCACCTGCCTGCTGCAGTGAGCCCTGAAGCCAAAACGCCACCACACCTGAGCCCAGAAACACCACCACACCTGCCGGCTTTCTCTGTGCAGACCACAGGGGGGCGCTGCAGGGTAACAGTGGGACATGAGGACACAAAAAAAAGAAGAGTTCTATCGGTGATTTTCAAACTTTGTTTGCATTAAAGACGAGTTACATCCTGCAGTCTGTTTCAAACCCACTGAAAATACGGAGGACCAAAGGTGACTTGTTGAAAAACAAACAGGCCAAATGAATAAACACATTTGTAAATGACAACATGTGTTTAGGAATAAATATAATTTAAACTTTCATAAATGAAAATGATTTACAGAGCTAAGACGTTCTTGACCAAATACATCGCAAAATATATGTAACACTGAAAAGTAACAAATGAGTAATAATATGTCCACAAAATACTCAAGTAGTAAATTGATAAATGATGATAATAATAAAATAATACAACATGAAATGGGGAAAACGGATAAAAGGAGAATTATAGTCACTGTTCTGCTTGTATGGAAGTTGAAGCCTGACTCATTCAAACTCATCTCGAATCATAAAATACTGAAATAATATTTTCAAGGTTCTCTAAAATGATGAACAAAGAGCATGAAAAAGTGTTTAAAATGAATTAAATTGTGTATTTTTTCGTTTGTATTTCAAAGTGTTTTATATGAGTTGTTTTTATCAGCTGTATTACTTTATTTTCATGAAGTCAGCTTTGGTCCTCCGTAGGTGGACTGTCACAAGTAGAGCAGAGGGAAAGGTCACCGATATGACTGCACTCTAACAAAAACACAAACATGGAACAAGGATGTTTTTAGCTAATCAATGTCTTTTTTAATGTAATCCTGGAGTTAACACAGTCTTATAAATTACTTCTCATTTAGACTTCATCTCTTAGCTGAAACTGTGATGTTTTGTTTTTAACATCATTTATATTCACTCTGAATGTTGCTAACATGTTTTTATTGACTGTAAACCATCTGATCATCTCAATGTTAATAAACCTGTGACTGCTTTTAGTATAACAAACCTACTGCGGTGTGCCGACTGAATTATTATTTTTATTAGAATAATTATTTGTGAGAAAATCAACGTTGGTGTGTATCGGCTCACTGAGTGGACAGGAAGGATGGGCCTACATCCTCAGTGGTGGAGGGGTTGGAGTTTGCTGAGCCCTCACACTTTTATAGGTGGACACGTCCTCTGTGGACACAGCAGGCAGAGGATGACTTATTGCAACAAATTGTCTAAATGAACAAAAATGGTGAAAGTTGCTTTTATTTATTTATATACATATTTATTTGTAGTCCACATGCATTGGCCAATCACGTCTTTGGTTGCATGTAGTTACCGTCCTTTCCTTCTTTTTGTTCACATGTAAACAAAACTGTAAACACACTGATACCCACCGCTATGGCGGCCATTACACCCATAGGCTGTAAATAAAGGATGGACGTTGGTGCATCTGAACGTGAAGCTTTGAATCTGCATTCTTTCTACAGGCCAGCAGGGGGCAGCTGGTCTGGTTGGAAGAAATCTGACTGTATAGAAGTGCAGTCTCTAATTTCAGGTCTTACTGAATGCAACAAAACAAACAAACAAACAAAAACAAAGAATCTTCTGTACATTTCCACACAGTATATTAATAGAGTCTGTAAACAAGCCGCAGTTACCAGGATGCACACTACATCGTCTTTATTCTTGTAGTGCAATGTGAAGGTTTGGCCAGCAGATGGCGCCATGCGTGGTCTAAAACTGTTACTGTGGAGGTGAAAGGTTGGACTTTTAAATGGTCAGTCACACATTTTCAGTAACAACGATGAAGTCCTGAAGGAAAACTCGATCATTACCACTCAGACTTTTTCTACTGAATAACAAAAATGTTATTGTCCAACAAAACGAGCATTTTTCTAAAGATAAAAAAGAGTCAAATCAACCTGTGAACATCAGCCATTAAAAGTCAGCTGATCAGTCACTTCCTGGTGGGCAGACTAAACCGAGCCAGAGTCACAGCTCACAACTTTGGAAGAGCTTTCCTCAGCCCATCATTTACTTTATTTCATTCTCATGAAAGCCCCTCCCACGGTAAAAGAGAAAATATAACAAACAATACAATTATTCAAAACACATGATCATTATGAAAAGGAAAAATAAAGACATGTATCTGTAAACACATCAGCCATGTCCATGTCAGGGCAGCTCAGTCTGCAGTTTGTCTTAAACGACTGCTGAAAACTCATTTTCTAGATGAGCTTTAATCTGTTTCCTGTTGTTTTTGGCTTTTGTTCCTCTAATGTGTGTGTGTGGAAGTGTGTGTGCAGCAGTGAATGCAGCGCTGTGTGGACAGGTACTCTGGTCTTAATGTGGAGTTTTATCAGACTGTGAAACACTTTGTGTTTGAAAACAGAAAATATTTGATCTGAATTATTTAGAAAATGACCGTCACACAGCTGTCTCGTCGCTTTCACAGATTTTTCTGAGCAGCAGAAGTTTTCAGCATTTTACATTCAGATGTTTCACAAACTGTTGGATTGTCTGTCTGGGATTTCATAGCCAGTCATGTGACTGCTGTCCTGCCAATCAGCTTCACTGTATGTGAGACGTCTTATTTTTTAGCATCAAACTTCATGTTGTCTCAGCATTTATGATGTGTGTTACTGGCATCAAATTCAAAATAAGAGCATAAAAATGAAGCAACTTAAAGTTCTGACAGGGACAATAAAATATCAATAGACTTTATTGAATAGAGTTTACAATGAAGATGGATGCAGAGCCATCACTGTAGTTTACAGAATCAAACAGCAGCAGAGACATTTCTGAGACTTGTACAGAAAAATGTATATTTAATATCATAATAGAGAGCATAAATGCCCGATTCACTGACATATACGGCATCTCTACTGTTATATTGCTGGGTGCTCATTTGAAATATAATGTATGAAGTCAGAAAGCTCAGACATCAGACTGCTCTGAACACTCAGTTTCACTTTTTTCTCCTCTTGAACTTTCATATGTAGAGACAGGATATCATGAACATTTATATCTGAGACACAGAAGGTCCGCTCACCTGCTCACCTGCAAACTTTAGCTTCACCAATCAGAAGAAACAAAGAGGCATAAAACAGCTCATCAGACACTCTGTGATCTGAGCTTAGGATAAAGAAGGATTATTTCCAACTGTCAGTCATGCAAAGCTACGCTGTTACAGTCCAGCAGTCAGAGTACAGAGATGGAAATAAGTTGAATTACACAGCAGATCATCTGAGGAACATCAGCCAATAACGTTCAGACTAAACCGACCCACAGTCTTCCTTCTCACAGTAACCGGCTGTCTCCTCCTCTCTGTGGAAAATCTTCCCATCAGGCTGCGTCCTCCACCTCAGCTTCACCTCCTCAGTGACTCCTTGCTCCACCAGCTTCTCCCTCACCTGAAACACAGTTTTCACACATTAACAGAAGCTCCTCATTAATCAGCCGTTGTTTCCGTAGTGAGCAGAAAACGTTGTTCGTGCTGTTTCTGGGGGAAATGAACTAAATGAACTGGCTGGGGATGACACTGAAGTTTGGAATTAGGCCTCATTGCCTGTCATTGGTTCACTTCGTCTCCTCACAGTAATCTGAATTTAAATGACTTCTTCAAGTTACCAATTAAAAAAAGGTTAAATAATACAAATCGATGGGATCCCATTAAACGAGCCCCGTATCTCTGCAGCTGTGTGCTGTCACGTGTCCCTGAGCCTGCACAGACTCACTGCTCTCTATCATTTCACAGTAGTTATAGCGGTCTGTTCCTTGTATCGGGGCCCGTGTGACCTCTGACCTGCTGCAGGATGGATTCTTGCACTGTGGGGTCGTTCAGGTCTGCAGATCCCGCCCTCAGCTGAACCTTCACTGACCTCGAGGCCGAAGGTTTGACATCTGCAGAGAAAGAAAAGGCCGATGAGCCCAGGAGGACCAGACTGTGCAGAAACACAGAGGACAGACTCACCTCTGGAGCAGAGGAAGGGGCGTTGGTCACCACAGTTATGACTGCTGAAGGAGCCCGTTGATCCGACTATTGTGGCACAGTTTACTCTGTTATCAGGCTGCCCGGGCCCCCACGGCAGGTTGGAGGCTGTGCTCGAGTTTGACCACGTCCAACCACTTCTGTACAGTCCAATCCAGCTTATATAATAAAGTGTCATCATAGAAGTGACCTGGCTGTTGGCCTGCATGTCAGTGATGGTGCTCAGGTCTGTGTACGTCTGTCTGCAGTAAGACTGAGCATCAGACCAGGTCATTGAGTTCTTCACCAGGATGTGTTTGTTAGTCGCAGCTGAAAGACAAACGATCAGACGGATTCAGACCTGCAGCTAAAATGTTCAGTTTGTCAAACCCTGGTACCAAAGTCTAAAACACTCACCATTATAGCAGAAAAAGGCACGTTGTTCTAAGCACGGTTTTGTGAGCCATGTTCCATTCTTATATATTATCACACACTCATCAGTCCCTGGCTGTCCCCAGGACCACATATTAAACCAGGATGACTGAACTGGACCAGTTTGAGACCATTTCCAGCCGCTCTTGGAGAGTCCAATCCACGCCTCTGTGCTCCCCGCCCTTTTCTGAGCTTCCTGGATGAGAGCTGAGCTGTTAACGATGGCGAGGTCAATGTACTCATCTCTGCAGTATTGCTGAGCATCGTTCCAGGACTTCTGCAGATCAACGAGGTGGAGCTGTCTGACTAACTGATCAGACTGAAGATGGCAGACCATCACGTAACCTGAGAGGACACGAGTCAGTCAGCGCGGTCACAGACTCACCCAGGGGCGGATCTAGAAGGGTGGAAAGTGCCACCCTAGTTTTGCATATGACAGTGTTGTTTATTAAAATAACACAGCATTAAAATTTTGAGCGTAGTTACAGTTAACAGTGAATATAAATGCTAAAACTGAATATATTGCATAGTGTTCCCCCCTCCACCATTAACAAATGGTTCAGCCCGTAGCGCAGACCAGCTTTTTTCTTGTTTTCAGTAGCAAGCGATGCTTATGATTGTGCCAGAGCACATTTTGAACAACACCATGGGAATTTCAGATTGAAGGTGAGTGTTATTAACCCTCTGGGGTCCACGGACACGCTGCACCTCCAAATCACGTGACTGATTTAAGCTGACACAGCAACAAGCTGCAGCCACGCTGAGTCTGCAAAGTATACACCGGTTTTGAAATTTTAATTACAGGCCATTAAATCCAGAGTTATGATAGTGTATATATAAGCCACGCTTTTTTCTAAATACTGTCGTCACGTTTTTGTGTGTGTGTGTTTTAAGCGTTTTCTAAGGACAGCATGAAAACAGTAAAGAAAGGGAAAAAAAGCCACCTCTTTCCTATCGGTGGAAAAATGTACCATGTCGACCAATTAAAAAAGGCATGTAGGATCTGGTTGTTTCGGAAGAGGGGAGAGTTTTGGGAGTGACGGTAACGGCAGCGAGACAGAGCGAGCGAGTGAGAGAGAGAGAGAGAGAGATTTTAGATGTGGGAGATTTGTGACGTTTAGCGTGGACTGTGTAGTTAGTGTGTTGTGTCGTCTTGTGTAGCTGTTCTGTTGTGTAGCCGTTGTTTTGTTTTGTGTGTCAGTGAGGGCACTAATGAATGTCACAAAGGCACATTTGCAATGTAAACACTGTCACCAGGTAGAAAACCAGCGGAGTGATACACCTCCTGCTGTCAGGCCTGCAGGTTTATCCCTGTGCTGTTCTCCTCTGTCTTTTGGTGGACTGACAATTTTTTTTTTACTGGCACACATCATTTGTGGGGCATCTTATTGCAACACCTGATTGTTCTCTCACTTTAGTTTTAGTAATATTTTTAAATGGTTGTACAAAATAAAAACAACGGCAGGTGTATTGGTTGCATTTTTAGATAAATAATTGTACATGTTTACAAACTGTGTGCATAAGTTTTCAGAATGTACACTTTATATTTGAATTTCAAGTTATAAAAATAATTTACTCAACTTGTCTGGTTTTTTTACATTAAAAAAAATACTACTAGGATTTTAAGTTTTTTGTGTGATTTCAAATCAGTAATATTAATACAGTATGTCAATGAAAAAACACCTAAATTCAGACACGTGAGGTTGAGCTGAAAAGAATGAAACCAAGCAAGGCAGGAAAAAAATTAAATTAAACAATTTAAAGGTGAAATACAAATGTCAAATCAAAAGGAGTCAAAAATAGCCGGTTACATTTTGGAGCTCGGAGGGTTAATCTAACAAATCATGAAATATTCGGTTTAAATTTTTGTTCATGACAGTGCAAATTTCTGACATTTTGTGTAATTTAAGCTGTAACAATGTGATTTTTTTTCTAACAAAAAACAGTGAAACTTAAGTTAGACCTGTGTTTGTAAATGAACCGCCTCATGTTGTGTAGCTTTCTGGATTTTATACTTATTGGGCTACATATTTAGTTATTATACAGGCTATACAGTACATAACATCAAAACTCACATGTTTTATATAAGTAAAGTGTTTAATTATGTGGGCTACAGACAATAATTAAGTTATAGACTATATTTCTATGAAAAACATGTATACTTACTGCATTTGAATCATTTTAACCATATGTAACCACCTGCATATGTGTTTGAAAAAAAAAGGCTTTGATTTTTTTCACCCCATTTGATTTCTTTGCCACCCTAAGAAAATTTCTCTAAATCCGCCCCTGGACTCACCTCAGCTCGATTTTACTCATCAGGAGAATTTACAGACATTTGAACAATGTTGTGGTCTGTTAATATATATGTCCTTCAAAGGATCCCTAACTTGTGCATTGGTTCATTGTTTTTTACAATCCCTGTAGACACCTGTGCACAGGTTTGCTGCGTCGGGGCAAAAAGTTAAAAAGTTGCTTTGAAGACTAAAGAGGAACCGTGTTTGTTTGTTTCTTTGTTTTTCACTCTGGCCTCATTGCACATGTATTTGGATGATTTTTTTTTTTTTTTTGACCTTTTATAAGACTTTTATTTAACTTTTTTTTCCCAACAAATACAAGACTGGTTCACATCCAAGATAGTAACACTGCACAGCACTAGAATGTTACACATTCTCCAGAGTCCACAGAGAACTTGTGATAATTTATGTCCATAATTGTTGTCCATTAGAATTCAGTTTACAGGTTACTCCCAGTGCTTCCAGTGGTTTCTGCCATTTGTCCACAAAAATTCGGGAGCTCCCATCAATATAATATCCCAGCCTGATCAGAGTCATAACATCAATGATGAGCGACTTCCATAGAGAAATGGCTCAGCCCCCACCCATCTCAACATAATGCTTTTCCTGGCCAACATTAACAGTGACTGAATTACATGCTCATGTTGTACCAGTGAGACAGGAATATATCCCAATAAACACATTAATGGGTTTTCTGTCACCTGATGACCAATGGCTGTACTAATATTGGCGCAGACCTCTTTCCAAAATGACTGAATAATAACACATTCCCACAAGCAATGGAATCTAGTGCCCACTCTGGCCTTACACTTGAGACAATTCGGAGATGTTCCCATATTATACTTACTATAAATATACGGAGAAATATACACATTGTGCAAAATTTTGTACTGCAGTTCTTTAAATCGGTTACAAACAGAGATTTTAGATGGAAGGAGCAGGATTTTGTCCCATGCCTGTGTATCTATTTCACATTTAAGCAACATCCCCCAAGATTTTCTCAACCATGCCAATTTATCCACAATTAGGGCATAAATCTCTGAATCAAACTTTGATATAAAATGTTTATGCTCCCCATTATCCAGAAGAAATTTATCCAACTGAGAAGAGGCTGTTGAGATTTGTAATGATTTAGCATTTTTTAGCACATAATGTCTCAATTGCAAATACTTATAAAACTCAGTATTTGACATAGAATACTGGGACTTCAGGGATTCAAATGATTTAAACTCACCATGTTTAAAGAGGTCATAAAACCTCTTTACACCTACTTTATGCCATCCCACAAAGCTCGACCCTATGTTTTAGGGCAGAAGGTCTGGATTATTTATAAGTGTTGACAAAATATTAAACAGAAGACTACTGTTAAAAAGTTTTCTCCGTTTTCCCCACGTCCACATAGCATTATATATCAGTGGGTTGTGCTTTATTACGTGAGGTAAGTCATTTAGGCGTTTCCCTAGAAAGTTAACAGGTGAGGATGGTTTACATAATACTTCCTCAATATTTAGCCACGGCAGATCAGAATGTTCATGTATCCAGGAAGAAAGAATCCTCGCTTGTATTGAGAGAACATAATTTTCGATGTTTGGCACGCCCCACCCGCCCAGATCTTTCGGTAACTGTAGTGTCTCCAATTTAATTTTGGGTTTTCTTCCTGCCCAAATAAAATCCACCATAGCCTCATTAATTACTTTAATATCTTCTGATTTCAAAATTGCAAACAACATGCCTGTGGGATATAGTATTTTCGGTAGGATTACCATCTTAATGAGATTCATTCTTCCCAAAAATGATATCGGAAGTGCCCTCCATCTTGTCAGCATCTCTCGAAGATCTTGAACTATTCCATTAATATTTTCTCTATATAAGTGACCAACATTTGGTGTAACTTTAACTCCCAAATATACAAAACCTGATGGTGCCCAGTGAAAAGGTTTAACATATAAAGGTTCAATGTCTCCTCCACTACACAGAGTCATTATAACAGATTTATCAAAATTTACTTTGTATCCAGATATAAGACCAAAGTCCTTGATACACCTAGTACGAACAGGTAGAGAGTTAGCAGGGTCAGTCAGTGTCAGAAGAATATCGTCTGCATAGAGCAGGATTTTATGTTGTTTATCCCCAATTTTAACTCCATGAACACTTGGATTTTGTCTAATGGCCATGGCCAGAGGCTCAATGGCCAAAGCAAATAATAGTGGTGACAATGGGGTACCTTGTGCTGTACCTCTGCTCAATGTAACTGGGGAGGATAACAAGCCGTTAGTTAACACAGATGCTATTGGTGATTTGTATATAATTTTGATCCACCCCAGAAAGCTTTTCCCAAACCCAAATCCTCTCATTATTTCAAACATATATTCCCATTCAGTTCTATCAAATGCCTTTTCGGCATCCATAGAGACAACAACCCCAGGCATTTGATGAAAATTTATAAAATGAATAATATTAAACAGGCGTCGAGTATTATTGTAAGAGTTCCTCCCCTTAATAAAACCTGTCTGGTCAGCATGCACAATAGAGCACATTACTTTTTCTAGCCTAAGAGCCAGTATGTTTGAAAGGATCTTATTATCAACACCAAGAAGGCTAATAGGCCTGTAAGGTGAGCATGACTCCGGATTTTTACCTTTTTTAGCTATCAATGTTATATTAGCCTGGTACATAGATTCTGGGAGTTTCGATTCTTCAAATGCTTTATTGAAAACCCTTAATAATAAACTATTTAACTTCACTTTCATTACCTTAAAAATTCTACTGGGAAGCCATCTGCCCCAGGACGTTTCCCTGACTGGAGTGCAGATATCGCTCCATCAATGTTATGGGTGACTCCAGCAGGCTAACCTGATCTTCAGAGAGCTGAGGGAATACTAAGTCGTTTAGGAAAAAGCCCGAGTTAAGCCTTGTTATGTCCATCTCAGACTGATATAAGTTTGTATAGAATTCTCTAAAGCACTCATTAATCTGACGGTTTCCTACTTGCCTTTCACCATTCACATCCACAATAGCTGTGATAAAAGAACTTGATGGAGTATTCCTTGCAAGACGAGCCAGAAAGCGGTTAGGCTTATTAGCTGATTCAAAAAGCCGTCTCTTTCAGCCTTTCGCATTATCAAATTACGCAAAGATGTCCTGGCAATATTAAGCTCACTTAATGTCTCAGCTGATTTTGTTACATAATATTGTTTCTCCAGCTTTTTTATATTATTCTCGATCTCTAACTGCCTTGTTAATCATTGTTTTCTTTTATGACTTGTGTATGAAATAATCATCCCTCTCATGTAAGCCTTATAACTATCCCATAAAGTTCTCGTGTCTATCTCCTCTTTATCTTTTATTTCTAAAAATAATGTTGTTTGCTCTGTTATGAAACGTATAAGTTTCTCATCCAAAGGAGACAGTGTGCTCATCTTCCAAGACATGGAGCGCTCAATATGTCTCATGGGTTGAATGGTTAGGACCACAGGAGCGTGGTCAGAGAGACCTATATGACCAATATTTACCTGTTGAACTAACTGACTGATGCACTTAGACATAAAAATATAATCTATACGAGATGCTGACAAGTGAGGGTTAGAGTGGAAAGTGTACTCCTTAGATAGTGGATTATAGTGTCGCCAGATGTCCACAAGGTCAAGCTCATTTACAATTTTCCAAAGGGCTTTGGAATTTTCTGTCAAAGTAGATTGTGGGGGAAGTTTATCCATTTTTGGGCATAAAACACAGTTAAAGTCACCTGGTAATATTATATTAACACAGTCCATGTCCACTAATTGACTAAATAATACTGTGTAAAACTCGTCATCCTGTGCATTCGGCGCATATATATTACCTAGGAGAACAGTTTCCCCATGCAACATCCCTTTAACCAAAATATATCTTCCTTCATTGTAGTGATGGGATTTCCGGCTCTTTTTAGAGAACCGGCTCTTTCGGCTCGGCTCACTAAAAAGAGCCGGCTCTTTCAGCTCCCAACCGGCTCTTCAGGTTGTTTTGTTGCTTTAATTAATTTATTATTAACAACAATATAAAATTATGCACAAAAGGAATTACTAATGTAAAAAAAATACCCCGTGGTATTATTTACATATGTTTATATATAAATAAATGCGGTGGCCCCTAGAGACAAAACACGTACAAACTCCAAAACACATTTCTAGCGTTAACTGAACTTCCAAAACAGAGCTACCTAGATCACTTAAATTACACGATTGAAAGCATATGTGTATTGTTTGTGTATTTATACTCAAGCACTCATATATATTCAAATAATTAAAGAAAATGTTCATTTACCTGTTACTACCACACACCAAATCTGGTCGTTGGTACTTCCTGGCTTGTGTAGCCACTAGGTAACAAAAGCTCAACACTGCCCCCTAGCATCCTGGAGCACTTCTGTTGTGTTTGTACGTGTTTTGGAGTTTTTACGTGTTTTGGAGTTTTTATGTGTTTTGGAGTTTTTATGTGTTTTGGAGTTTGCACGTGCTTTGTCTCTAGGGGCCACCGTAAATATACTTTTATTTATTCACTCCACATAAAATGTAATAAATAAATCATATAATACAAAAACCAACTATTCACATTTCAACTTTTAACTATTTAAATTTTCAGCTTTTTCCTTTTAAACAAATTTAAAGTGAAACAACACAAAACACTGCAAACCACAACACAATTAAATATAAATTAAAATATGAAAACAAAAATAAGATGCATATTCTCTGTCATATGGGCCTGCATGAATAAACTTTCTGAATCCTTTATCATCTGCAACTGAAAATAGTTGTGGATGATTACTATACCTTTCTAATGTGACGTTGTTGTCCCTGCTCTCTTTCTCTCTCTCCCTCCCGCTCTGTTCCTGTGCTACTGCCAGTGTAACTACCGCCCCTCCCCCCTCTGCCCAGCGCAAAGCACAAGGCTCGGAGTGAAGCGGAAAAAAAAGTGCGAGAGAGAGGGTGAGAGAAAGGAAAAAAAAAAAAAGAAACCCCACGGCTCGCGTCGTTCACTTCAAAGAGTCGGCTCTAAGAGCCGTTTCGTTCGCGACCGACACATCACTACTTCATTGTCCTTGTGAGTGGCTGTAACAGTGAAGGGAAGATTTTTGTGTATAAGGGTAATAACCCCCCATTTTATTTGTGGAGTAGGATGAAAAAAAAAATTTGACCAACCCATTCTCTACAGTATTTTTTATGTTCATCATCTGTCAGATGGGTTTCTTGCAAAAAAGCAACGTGAATCAAATCTTTCTTCAGAGAATTTAGAATGGACTTTTTTTCACCACACTGTTGGACCCTTTAACATTCCAAGTACTTATCTTAACTGACATATAAGAAGAGTAATATATATTTTGTGCTGTTTGCATATTTAACCAAATCTACATTTGACCAGTCTGAACCTATTAACCAAAATAATTGAGCAAAAAACAAGAACACTGGTTCCCAGCAAAAACTGAACACAAAGCCTGGAAACCTCAGCCCTCCCCAACACAAATAACACAAAGTAAAATAAAATAAATTACACATCTAGATGTACCCTACTTTACAGTACAGCTGTAGGGGGATACAGACGCGTACCATCCCCGCACTGGAGTGTATGTCAAAAATCAAAGTATGCTCTATACCTTAGCTCGTTAACAGTACTGTAATGCTGTAAGCCTCGAGTTTATAACTTACGTTACAATGGCACTGTCGTGCACCAACAGTTTATTTAGGTCTTGACAATTTGCTCACATAGTCCTTGACGTCCTGCATGGTCGCGAGAGAGATGCTAGTGCCATCGGGGTTAAATATTTTAAAGATGGCAGGATAAAGGAAGGAATATTTGATCCCCGCCTCTCGGAGAGCTTTACGTGCATTCGCCGACTCCTTTCTCTTTCGTGCCACCTCGGCGGAGAAATCCTGATAGAAGGACACTTCTCCTGCCTCTGTGTTTATGGTACCTTTAGCCCTGGCAGCCTGGAGAATCTTCTGTGTGTCGGTGTAGTAATGAAGCCAGACCAGTACTGCACGCGGTCCATCTGTGCGTCCAGTGCGATGGGATCTATCGATTGTAATGACACCCTGCTGAAGGCCCAGGACTTCTGGTATCCACTTTTTAAAAAAGTCCACTGGTGCTCTACCCTCCGCGCCTTCTTTTAGCCCAACAATCCTCACGTTCTGCCGCCGGCTCTGATTCTCAAAGCTTTCCAGACTCTCCATGGCCTTCTTAAGCTGGGTCTCGAGAGCGGTAACACGTGGCTCACTTGTAGCCGTGACATCCTCTAAATCCGAGACCCACTGCTCCACTGTTCCCATTCTTTCTATCAGATTGTCAAATTTCTCAGTGAGCTCATTTATTGGCTTTATGACTTTGGATATTTTGCTATCCAATATTTTTGATATGTTAGAAGTCACCTTGTCCACAATCACATCATCCCGCAGTGCACTTAGTGCATCCTCAGCGTCGCACACGGTCTCATTTTCGGGGCTATTGCTAGCTACCATGTCACTGCTAGCTTTCGCTTTGACTCCTCGTTTGCCCATTTCTCTCTTTTTGCTTGATCCAGGGTGTGCAGAAAACTCGTCTAAAGACATTATGTAAACATTCGAGGCAATTTGTTGGCAAAATGAGCTAAAATACCAATTTTACAGCTGTCCAGTGCAGAGCTCATAAACTCACGTCTGCTCAGCTCGGTGCATCACGTGACCCCCGTATTTGGACGATTTTTCCTCTTCAGTGTGCACAATGAAGGAAAACAACGTGTTGGTGGTCGAGGCTCAAAGCTGAACAACACGTGCACACGGACGTGCTAAAAGCAGTCAGGATGTGTTTCAGCGAGCTGACGGGTTTGCAGCGTTTCAGGCTTTCAGTCAGATTTCTACACAGAAAATCAAATCAAGACGTGTTTTTGTCAGCAGTGCACACAAACAGAGCCACGCTCATGCACTGACTCTTCCCTCCTTTCTTTCTTGTTTTACTCTTTTACTTCACTTTATACAAACTGTTACAAACTGCCGACTATTAAACTGTCAATCAAACTTCTAACTGGACCCAAAGAAACCTTTAGAAGTTTAGTTGACACGACAAAGATCTTTGGAGATTGTACGAGTGTTTCTGTGACTGCTTGAAGCTCGTTTACAGACACCTTTAAAATAATCACTATGGAGCAGTTCACTTTGTGCTTTCTTTGATTTTCTGATATCAAAAGTTTTATTCAAACTATAAATGAGGCGACTGAGATGAGTTTACAGACCTGAGAGCAGCAGCAGGATCAGTCCACACCTCTTCATGACTGAGAGCTGAAAAACTGTGAAGACGTCCTCATGAATCTCATCTGCAGCTGCTCGTTCATTATTAATCAGAACACTTAAAGCAGCATCAACAAAGAGGCAGATGTCTCTGTCTTTCACTCCATTTCTATCCGAATCGAATCATTCAAACAAAACTATCAAACATATTTAACATTTGAAACGTTCAACTTTAAAACTGTTGTCTTCATTCAATTATCATCATTTTGTTTATTAGAATACCAGATAATGAATGTGTGAGATTATCAAATAAACCAAATCAAACATATGCATAACATACCGACACGATGAGACGTCTGTGCAGCTGCGACACAGTCAGAACTCTTCATCTGATATAAATGTCATCCTCGCTCCTCCTCCCACGTCTAGTTAATGTGAAGATTACTTATTCAAATGTTAATACAGATGCAAACAGACGGACATCTGCCCGACCACTTCAGTGTCCTTGAATAATGTTGTAATTATTGTAATTCTGGGGCGGGTTGTTCAGCCACACACACACACAAAAATAGTCTTAGCATGAGTGCCCATGGAAACAATGTCTATAGGTCCATTATGTGATCCTAAGTCACTCACTGTAAAAATCTGTTATAGCAGGGTCAACATTTTCAGTCCTGAGTTCATTAAACAAAGAAACAGTGTTTAAAGAAATAAGACACACTTTTAGACACTGAGTCCATAATACAGGGAGACAGAGTCTCAGCCTCAGCTCTCCCCGCTACAGAGAGAAGTGGAGGTGAAAAAACAGCCAGATACCGGCCGTGCCGGAGACGGGAACGCCAAAAGCTTGGCTTAAAGCAGGAGCTTTATTAGCTGGATAAACGACCTAAAAACAAAGTGCATGAACACTAAGGAAACACACAAAAGATAAACTAGAACTAAGAATCTCCCAACTTGGCGAGACATGACCGGAGAACATGGAACTAACACAATAACACATGGGTAACATGGAGACCGAAGTCTTAAATATACATGCAGGTAGAGCTGGGCGATATAAGATTTTTTCATATCACGATATGTTTTTTTCATTTCAGGCGATAACGATATATATCACGATATAAGCCAAATAACTATATTTGTAAGATTTAAATGTGCCGTTGCTCACGAGTAAAATGTGAAATAATCTGCAGCTTGTTTTGATTTAAATATTTATTTCCCATAATAAGTTTAACAGGGTAGATGTACTTAAGGAACGTGAGACTTCAGTTTCAGATAAATAAAGGCAAATATTGCAAACTACACAAAAGGCAGCCGCTAAAGCGTTTAAGTTTCAAAATAGAACAAATAAAACAGACTACTAAATTGTCAATTCCACTTAGAAACAAAATTTTAATTCTAAAAATAAATCTTAGTTTGTTTTACAGAAGAACAGACAAAATTGACTAACTTTTGTCAATATCAAATAAACTGAGAACTAAAAGGAAATTCTCAATCTCTCCTTGTTGTATAGCTTAGCTTTTCAAACAGTGACTTTAGTCTGACAAAAGCCGAATGACGAATTAGCGCTTTCAGTCACAGATTGAGCATGCACCGGTTTATTGTATTTCCAGACTTGCTTTCGGCACAATTTACAGTGCGCGCTACTCTGTTTTTTGTCAGACTTGAAATAGCCGAAATACCTTCACACTACGGAACTTCTATGGCCCTTCCGTTCGACAATCTCTCCAGCACTGGAACCATCATCTCTTTTCTCTTCGGTAACCTTCGCTCACGCTCTCGGTTGATTTTTCTCTAGACGGCACACTCATTTCCTCCATTACCCGGGCGGCATGGCGGCTAGCTGCTTCCCAAACAAATACACGTGCGGCTTGGAACTTGTGCTGTACGTAACAAGTCACGTTACGCGACGCTGCGGCTGTGATTGGTTCGGCTCTGCGCTACTTAATTTGGATTGGCTGTTCTTTTTTTTCTTTTTTTTAAGAGGACAAGAGAGATGCGGTCTATCGCAATAGTTTTATTTTTCTATCGAGAAAAAGTTATTTCGCAATACATATCGTTATCGTTCTATCGCCCAGCTCTACATGCAGGATAACGAGGGGATGGGAAACAGGCGGGAACACAGCTGAGACTAATCAGACATAACAAGACAGAGAGGAAACAAAAGTGAATACACTGAACACAAGAAAAAGGACTATCAAAATAAAACAGGAAACAAGAGATATGAAAGGCAAACATGAAAGGACGTGAACTTGACACAGTGATTTGGGGATGAAAACACAGAGACAAGACTAGACTCCGAGGGAGGAAGAATTACAATCACAAAGAAGGCAAACAGTAACACACTCTAGACATGACGAAAGAAAAACCTGAGAGCCACAACACTACGCAAACTAAATGATCAAGTAAGAACACAAACGAAGCCTGAGGTGGAAGGTGTCATGCTACATCTTCCACCTCAGGAGGGGACGGAGGAACAGAGCTCCTCTGTACTCTCGTTTTCCACAGAGAGTACAGAGGAGCTCTTCCTGCTTACTCTGAGAGAGAAGACTCGGGTGGTTTAGTCTACACTCCAGGAAGTGACTGATTATCTGTTTACTGATTTTTATTGACTGAGATTCTGGAAGTGGAATTTATTATTAAAAATTGCACGTTTGTTTAAAGGAAGTGAGCGACTCTTCCAAAAACCGGAGTAAAGTGTAAATAATGTATGTAGAACAAATTATTACTCCTCGTTAACTAGTTAGTGATGACTTCGAGTGTTGTACCCTGACAAACACCTCTCCTGATTCTGATTCTTCTGCCTGGTTTGAGATTAAACTACACAACAGGAAATGCTACACCTAATCCCCAAATAGAGTGAATCTGCGTCAGGAAATCTGGATGCATTTCTGGGAATAAAACTGTTAAATTAGTTCATAATTGTTGCTTTCTATGTCATGACTGCTTTAGATAGTGAGCATGTAAACAAATTCAATTTAACTCAGGTTTATTTATAAAACATCCAGAAATTAATGATTCATTATTAACCCTCTCAGGCTCAAATTATGTTTTAGTTGCTAATGCACAACCAAGTCCTGCAGTGGTACTTCTGAGTAAAAAAACCTCATAACATATGTATGTGGGGTAATCAGTTTGTTAGTGTTTTAACTGTTGCAAATCTGCAACGCCTGCCTTGAGAGGGTTAAATACAAAGTGGTGTGTAAACAGTTAAGGACAGATTACTCAAAGCCCAGCAGCGGCTGTACTTCCTCCGTATCCTGAGGAAGAACAACCTCAGAGGAACTGCTGGCCTTCTACTGCTCCTCAGTGAGAGCGTGCTATCCTACTGCCTGGTGTTTGTACTCAGGGGCCACGACTGATAACAGGAAGGCTGCCCCCCCCCCCCCCCCCCCCCAGAGGTCATCGCCAGGTCCTCCTGTGTCAGGTAAACCAGGGCCATCACCACCACCTGTTTGTCCTGCTGCCCTCTGGTGGGCCCCTCAGGACAGTCAGGTCCCACACCTCCAGACTCACTAACAGCTTCTTCTGCTGGGCCATTCAATTCAATTCAACTTTATTTATATAGCACATATTAAACCCGATTCTTTGATCCCCATGATAGAACAGAGAAAACCGACTCAGAGTGGGCAAAACATTTATAATTCTTTATTCAATCATCTTCCGGAAGAGAGAGCCCTGCACAGCCCAAAGCCAGTTGCAGAATCTCTAACATTAGAAGCTAAAAATGTGTCTCATATAGGTGTTATTTTGGTCCTTCACACGTCACACATAGTTTCGATAAAAACAACTCCTTCTGTGTTACTAGTTCCGCTTTTTCTGTCTGGTTTCCTGTATTTTATTAATATGCCTCTGCAGCTCTACACTAAACTTGCTGTTTTTCAGTCTGGCTGAGCACTTGGTTTATGAGTCTAAACTGGCCTTGCTTTACAAGCCTTTATTATTAAAATACATAAAACAATATAATCAGAAAATAAGCACTAACAATATATATTTATCTTGTAACACACTAAATCACAACAACAGTCGCCTCAAGGTGCTTTATATTGTAAGGTAGACCCTATAATAATACATACAAAGAAAAAACTCCCAACAATCATCAATAGTTAAAAAATGATGACAATGTAGAAGCTCCAAGGTGAAGGTATGCTAAGTTGTATGAGGCTCTAAGGTGCGTCTCAGGGACTGCGTGAGATAAAAATAGTATCCAGTCTCAGCCAGAATTGCTCTCACGGTCACTAGAACAACAAGTTATCAGGCGAGAGACGTGAGGAAACTGGAAACATCTGATACACAGGTAGCTTCCTCTTGTAGATGCAGCTCCCCAGGATTGGACGAGACGGTGTGCTAAGAGGCTGGGACCAGCTTGAGAAGGAAGAGCTGAGTTTAAACCGTGGCTCCGCCCCACCTCTTTCTACCAATCAGATACATGCACATTTTCTATATAAAACTCTGTGTAATGCTAAGATAGGCACTCTCTTTTGGGAAGTTGGCTGAGTGCTTGCAGACTGTGGTCTTCTGAACAAAAGGGGTCCATGTACATGTTATTTATTAATTACCCAGTGCCTTAATAAATAAACCAAAAAAGAAGTGTTTTGGCTGGTGATTCCTCAAGGTGGATAAACAAACACGCTAACTCCACCCTGCCATCAGTCTGAGCCACGGTCTGAGTAACCCTCATCACCCAGCCCACTCACACACGGACTCTATACTCACACCAAGTCTTTTCTTTGCACTACGTCCAAGAACTTTGCAACCTGTTCTTCTAGTGTTCACCTTTCTGTTGGGTTTGTATCTCTCTCAGGTTTGTTATTGCTTCCTGCTGTCTTAATATTTATATTTTATTTCTGCACAGTTGGTACAATTTCATTGTACATGTACAATTTAAGACAGTAAGGGGCTATTCTAGTTCAGCTGGTCTGCGCCTGAGTCCATTTTTGCCTGCGTGACAGAACGATACAGCCAGCATGGACTCAGCAGAGCGGGATCAGTCCCGTTCTCATTGGCGACCCAGAAGAATCACTACAGCTGCCGGAACCACCAAACGCTTGCAGCCCAACGAGCATTGTTAACCTAGCAAGGGCAAATGATTGAGCAGCTGCAGGGAGCCCTTGCTGCTCTCACAACGGCACAACAGACCCCGACAACAAACGCTGCACCTCCACCACCTGCTGCTCCTCAGACCTTCTTACCAACCCTGGAAACGTTTGCGGGTGAGTTAGAAAAATGCTCAGGCTTCCTCACCCAGTACTCGCATGTCTTTCGTCAACAGAAACGTGCCTACGAGGATGACGGAGCCAAGATCGCCTTTTTTGTCCAGCTACTATGAGATCATGCATTAAAGTGGGCGCAAGCAGCTCTAAAGGTACCCTGACATATCTTACTCTGAGTTTTTGTCACAGTTCAAGGATGTTTTTGATAAGGGTTCGAGCACAGAGGCAAGGCAAGGCAAGGCAAGGCAAGTTTATTTATATAGCACAATTCAACAACAAGGTGATTCAAAGTGCTTTACAGAGACATTAAAAACAAAAACAAATAAAAAGCACGATTTAAAAGAGGCATCTGGCCACCATTTATTCAATTTGAAACAAGGGCGAAGAAGTATGGCAGACTACTCTCTTGATTTCTGGACCCTCGCGGAGGAAACAGGTTGGTGTGAGGAGGCCCTGAGGTCAGCAGTAGTAATACGATGGCACTGGTCCAATATGGCGGCCAACCAAACCGGTTTGACAACCTGTTTGACCGGTTTCGTGCGTGTGCGCATGCGCGTTCAGGTGTGCTCGGGGGTATGCGTGTTCATGTGTGGAAAACACCCCCTCTGGGCGTCAGAGAGGTTATATGAGTTTATAGGTTTATATGAGTTTATGTGTTTTTGACTGGGTTTTAATTTAAACAAACCATAGGGTTTTTAATTAAACTATTTTTATCACTTTGGCGTGTCTCGACATTCAGTTATGCAGACATATGTGTCCTTAAGAGCAATTCTTTGTTTTGCGGGCGGAGTGGAAGGCGTTTTGCTTCGCAGTGCACCTTAACAAAGCGGGGATGCTTTTTATTTACATCTAGTCAAAAGTGTTGGTAATAGTGTTTTAATCATACTAATTTTCTAAATCTGACAATGTCACAGCTTGCAGTGATGCAAGCATTTTATTTTAAAAACGGCACAAATGGGAATTTCTTCTGTATGGGTAAATTCAGCCTTCAGGACTGGACACAAGCGTTTCATTTAATCAAACCACTAGTTTTAATTTAACTAGTTTTTACGCATCTACTGGGGTTTCTTTCACGGGTTGATGCGATCATTTTATTTAAAAATCGGGATTTCGGAATGTTGATCCAAGAGGGAGACAGAGCCAGCTAGTTTTTAACACAGTAAATGGTCACAAATAACATTCAGACCTTTGGAAAATAAATGCTATAAGCAGGCAGTATCGCTCTTTTCAAACTAATTGTGTTTTAATCACACTCATTTTGTGATTCTGATGTCACAGCATGCAGCGGTGCAAGCATTTTATTTATTTAAAAACGGATCAAACGGACATTTCTTCCGTAAGGGGTTTCATGGTTTCAGAGTAGTTTTTAACACAACAGATGGTCGCAAATAACATTCAGCCCTTCAGAAAATAAACGCTGCAGTGATACTTCTAAAACCAGTCGCACAGACCCGCTCCGTCTTTTCAACAGCCGGTTAATTGTTTGAAATTGTTCAGGATTGCAAAAGCCCACCGTGGGTATCATTTAATTGTTGTGCTTCCTTAGTGTAAGGGGCTACTAGCCCCGCTATGTAGGGGTGAAGAGGCGCACAGGCTGCCCTGAACGACTAAAGGGTGGTGGGATCTGAGTCCGTGACCCCCCCCCTAGGGATGGGTATCGAAAACCGGTTCTTGTTGAGAACCGGTTCCCACTGTTTCAATTCCTTGGAATTGTTTGGCAGTTTTACAAACGATTCCCTTATCGATTCCAGTCGCCCCGAATGACGTCACCACGTTGCGGAGCGTCATTTACCTGGCAGGAAACATGGCGCCTAAGCGGCTCAAACGCTCAAAAGTTTGGTCATACTTTACGAGAACGGATGACAACAGGGCAACTTGCAATACTTGCAAAGTAGATATTTCATTAAATGAAGGAAACACTACGAATATGCAAAAGCATTTGCTCACAAAACACGCGATGACCTTAAATGAATGTCGTGTTTTTAATTCCGCTCCGAACTCGTGAATCTCAACCCAGCAGCAGCGGTAACGTTTGCACGTCCTCTCCCATTAATGCGGCAGGTAAATAATCAACTAACAGTGCATATTATGTTAGCGCGATCTGCCTTATTACAAAACCTGCCATTACTGTGCATTTAGGTGACCATGATGAGACAGACAGAGTCTGGCTGGCTCAGATGCTGGCAGTTCTCGCTGCAGTCTACCGGTAGCGTCTCCTTTCAGGCCAGGATAGACGAATGTCACCGAGCAGTGACTAAGTTTGTGGTCAAAGGCTTGCACCCATTTGTCACAGCAGATGCCCCCGATTTTCGGTAAGTGAATGTGTTTAATTGTAGGCAGGGACATTACTGGATATTCTTGTGTAATTGCTACAGAATAATTTATGTTATACTTTGTTATTGCTACAGAAGAATATTTATTTTATTATTTTACATTTACAATTTTTTCCCCGGGGTCCCTGTGACACCCCATTGAAGAGCCGTAGGCTGTGGATCTCTTAAGATCTCACTGTTGGGTTTGTAAGGCCATGTTACTCCTAAATTTCTATCTTGTTCAAAGAGAAGATATAAAACAAAGTTCTAATCGACCTTAGTGTTCTCCTTTTTTTAAAAATAAGAATCGATAAAGAATCGAATCGTTAAACAGAATCGAAAATGGAATCGGAATCGCGAAAATCTTATCAATACCCATCCCCCCCCCCCCCCCCAAGATAGCTAGGGTGCCCCTACTCCAAGGCAACTTGGGTTAGACAAAAACATGAAACGGTCTCTTCTAAGCAATGTTAAACTTTAATTTGCTCAGATGGCCCTTTGAACTTTACCATCCATCAGTTACGATGGGCCCTGAAAATCATGGATGGCAAGAAACAAAAATGCAAAAGAAATAAAAAGAAATCAGGTTCAACGAATGAAACAGGCAATTGTGACCCCACTGTTGTAAAACCCTGGGTTTACACTAGCCACAGACGGGGATCCAAAAATCACAAAACAAATAAAATAATGAAATTAAACAAAGAAATTCTCTTCTCTAGAATGATTAACACTGTATCCCAAACATAACACAATTTACAATGTTCACAGAGTAATAGTCCCAGTTCCTACGAGTCAGTCCCAACAAAATGTCTTTTCAACATGCAACCATATACAGTCTTTTTTGAAGGTGTAACTGTAGTGAACAGGAGCTGACTGTAGGGTCCCAAAGCTACAGCAGCCGGAGTGAGCAATCCAGTTTCAGGTTCACAAAAGCAAGGAAAATAGAAACCATACCTTTGTCTCTCGGCGACAGTGCGTGGGAAAAAGCACTGGGCTACGAAAAGGCGACACTTTCACATACAGCGTAACCAGGAGGATGAACAACCAGGACGTCGTCTAGATGGCAGGGTAACCTATTCCTTGATGATCCACTTTGTCCTCGACGTCGGGTCCGTAGAGTGCATCCAACCTCAGGCTAGCAACGGGCAACACTAAGTGTCGTGGTTAAAGTCCTCCCATCGGCTCGTCAGCTCCCAGCGAGACGGCTAACTATACTCCCTCGCTCCGAACGTTTACTTAACGGCCAAACCCAGCCTAATCCAACTGGAAACGGTGGAGGGTCTTAAAGAAAAGCGCAGCTGGAGTTAGCTCTCGCTCCAACTCCCTGTCCCCACGCTATCTACCTCGACGGTGGCCTGCAGCAACACCAGTTGCGGCTCGCGGCTACACAAGCCAAGCTTTGCACACAGAGCGAAACTCCGTCTAAGCTTGCTGCAGTCGCGATTTCTGCCTCACTGACCTCACGGATACCCCTTTTGGGCTCAGTCGAACCGTGAGGCTTTCTTAATGTGGCTGGACGTGGCAACACGCGGGAGACAGCTACTTCTCCTCTCCTCGGCTCCACACATCCACACCAGAGCGCGCGCACGGCTTCTCTGACTTCTATTTGATTTTCTCTCGCCTTACCCAGACAGGCCACTTGAGGCACTATATGGCAGCTACAACCATCTACATGCATGTGCCCTTACATTAGGAAGACAAAAGATAGGTGTGTCACTTAGTTGTTGAGAGTACCATGCGAACAAGGGCCCAACCTATTGTTTAAAGTGGCCGGTATCTATGGAGGACCACAAGAGCCACGCGCATCGAAATAAAAATTTCTGTGCTTTAATAATGAATTGTAGAATAAATTCTGCAATTGTAAATTCATTTTTGAATTCCAATTTAATAAACTGCATTTCAAAATCCTTTTTCCAATTGCATTTCAAAATCCTTTTTCCAATTGCATTTTAATAAACTGCATTTTAAAATCCTTTTTCAGTTGCACTTTAATAAACTGCAGTTCAAAATCCTTTTTCCACTTGCAATTTAATAAACTGCAGTTCAAAATCCTTTTTCCACTTGCAATTTAATAAACTGCAGTTCAAAATCCTTTTTCCACTTGCAGTTTAATAAACTGCAGTTCAAAATCCTTTTTCCACTTGCAATTTAATAAACTGCAGTTCAAAATCCTTTTTCCACTTGCAATTTAATAAACTGCAGTTCAAAATCCTTTTTCCACTTGCAATTTAATAAACTGCAGTTCAAAATCCATTTCCCTTTCCTGTTCGCTCCGGGATTAGCTGCTGGATTAGCTGCTGGATTAGCTGCTGGATTAGCTCTTCGATTAACAACTTGCTGGAGGCTATTCAAATTAGCCACACTGTGGGATGTAAGGAGCTCTCTGATTGGTTGGTCAGACACAGGCTGTCTGCCAGCCTGGATTTTTCTAGCTCATAGCTTCGCCCTGCTAAGAAGCGTGTGTGCTTGTACAAAGGCCGTTCAGCCTCGGGATTTACACTCGGCTCGACACGGATATGTGAAGAATGAAGGGACCCTGCAGCGAAACGGAGAGCGCAACCTCTGACTGAGTGCCTGTCTACACAGTCTGACCACCTGTTGAAGGTAAGGTGCTAACGTGGCTAACGCTAGCATCACCGCACATAGCCCCGTTATTTTAAGATCATCTTAGCTAATGAAAGTTTTACGTCGCAGCTGTACGAGCTCGCTACGTGTTTTGTAAGCTGCTGTGCTCTTCACAAATAAAGCTGGAAGCAGCTCAGACTGTTAGAACCAGCACTGAGGCCTGTTACATTTATACAGTGTTAGAGCAATGGCTGCAACCTACAGCCTTTAAACTAGCGATTAAAATGCTGACAGTAAACTCGTCAGTCCAGATGTTACCACATTACTTTGTGATACTTAAAACAACTGAGACAGGCTGATTAAAATAACAGCTGTCAGTTCTCTCATTCCTTATATCAAGACTGGAGATCACACTACTGATTTCAGTTGATTTAATATGTGAGTGCACAGATTCATTCTCAACTGGACATAAATGATGATCAAAGGTTGTATATATGATGAATTCATCAAATCCCAGCCTCTAACACAGTGTGCTGAATCTTAGCTTTGAATGTCCAGTATATTCTAATCAGTGCAATGTAAGCATTCACTGAACCTACAGTATCTACACCTGTGTGGCAAATGTGTGGTAAAGATACAGATAATGAAATTTAATTATTAATACAATATACATCATGAAAAATGAAAGCTGAAATTGATTCAGTTTAGTACTTTTCTCTCTATGCTCTGTGATTATAAAGGCCTTAAATTCTGTGATATATACTGTAAATGATTTTCACAGAGGTCTTAAAGTAGTTAAATCACTGCTGATAGTCTGGTTGTTTATATTTTCACATGTTTTTGTGTCTGTAGGGCTGTTTGATGACGATTTGGACTCCTCTGGGAGATGAGGACACACCCACATCTGTTCCATACTGCAGCTATGGATGGTGTTACAGCTCTGAGGCAGCTTTGGGCCATCAGACGCACACACTGGAAAACCAGCACCTGGACTTCATGCAGGAGAGACGGCCTCAGTGATGATGGACTGTGCATCCTCTACCTCACCTCCTAATCTCTTTCTTCTTTAACACATAATTAAAATCACTCCAAAAGAGTGTAAACTTACTGAGGAAGTCTCTAACTTGTACACATTTGTACTTTTACTTGTTTTATGAGTTATTTTTAAGAAGAGTAAAGTTATTCACATAAAGTTTTTATTCTTCTGTATTTATTCTTTTGTATCATGTACCACAGTCATACTGAACTTTACAGACCTGGTGAATTGGAGAAAAAACACACACACACACACACACACATATATATATTATATATATATATATATATATCAGCTTCAGCAGTATTTCGATTCATCTTATGAATTCCAGTCTAATGTCAATTCACTGAGTTCAGTTTTGGTCTTAAACTCCAGAGAATACCACCTGGTTCAACAATCTTTTTATCTGATTATTGGCAAAATGTTTTCTTCTGAGAGATGCTCCTGAGGCTGAAATTGAGCCCAGAGAAACAACAACAAAGTTTAGTTCCTCTGGATTTTCCATGGAAAATTGTTTTATCACTCATCCAGGTGACTTCTCCAGTGTCACGGATGAGTGATGAATGTATCTCCCACTGGAAACCATTGTGTCCAGTTAAAGTCATTCGGTTTTTTTAAGGAGAGTTGTTAGATGCTGTGCTCGTGAGGACAATGGGTTTTAACTTGCTGCACAACACAAAGCTGCTATACTGGATCAACGATCAAAACACTTAATTGAGCAGAATTAAGTCAAAATGTAATATCCTCATATGATGACACATCACACACGACCCAGCATTGTTCTAAGAATGCAAACTTTCTTATTGGAAGTTTCCACAGCTGCCAAAAAGGGACAGATTTCTGTCTGGTCTTAATGAGTGGTCGTTGCTCTCTCGTTTTCTCTGGAATTGCTGCACGGAGGATGTAACACCCATGATAAGCGCTGAGGTGTGTGTCCTTGTCAGAAATCAGCCATCCTCAGCTTCCAGGTTAGGAAAAGTGGAACCAGAAGATATTCAAATGCATCTCTTCACAGCTGCTGATGAATTCTACAAAAAACAAAGTTTGTTAAAAACATTTGCAGGTGAATCACCACTGATTTATCAGTGCCATCCATTTACTCAAAAATTACTGACAAGTGGACAACTAGAATATATAGTTTATAATTTCAAAAATGTCCTGTACAAAATCAGGGCTCGCAAAATTTCAAAATCCCTGGTAGCCCTTCGGGCAGGGACTCTTCAGTTTTTGGTAGCCCAAAATAAATTTAAGTAGCCCGAATAAATAAGGGAGCAATTTTTTTTATGTTTTGTTTCCTGTTTTGTTTCCGTAACGGAAAAAAAACATTAATCAAAAAATTGTTGAAACACAAATTACAATATTGTATAAAAATTACAATCATCAACTCAAATACTTGGTTGTAATTGAACAGAAATTTCTATGAACTTGTAAGAACTGTACAACAGGAATCAGTCTGTGTCAGATCCTGAATTTGAAATTTCCACTGGAGTCACAGGTAAGAGGCAAGTGGAACCAAGATCTAGGCCATTTGCTTTTTGAAGTTTGCAAAGACTGCTAAATTTTGCCAATGGTAGTTCACTCTTTGCAACAAAGTACGCTGTTCTAAACAGATTTTTCAGGTTGATTTTTAGTATGTTATTTGCAGACTGAGCAATAATCAATTTCTTGCATTTCTCATGGGTTCTAATGGGGGCCTTTCTTAAAATTACTGGTCCCAGTAACAAAGGCACTTGTCGACTCAGAAATCGAGGGAAACCAACAACACACCCGGCAGAACATTATGTTATTTACACGGGTGCACATAAGTGGTCCGCATGTGCGCATTCGCTGTCACAATAAAAGACGCGCACCAGATAAGAAGTTGCAACGCGCGTTTGCGTCCATATAAAAGGCACTGTTTTTGTCCGCTAGAGTGGGATTTTCATGGCACATTCTGCACCAAATCTCTGTGCATTCATCATTTGTTTAAAGCCAGCTCACCTCCTGCAACCACTTTTCCTAGAATACGCGCTTCTTTTGTGGTTCGGACTCCATCTGACATTTCTTTGGAGGTGGAGGAACACCAAAGTAATTGCTCAAAGGAGCTTCTTCGACATCTTTAAGAGTTCTAAACAAATGTCTGTCCTCCTCCAGAAAATCTTATGGACGCAAACACGCGTTGCAACTTCTTATCTTGTGCGCGTATTTTATTTTGACAGCGAATGCGCACCTGCGGACCACTTATGTGCACCCCTGGTTATTTAGCTTGTCATATTCCAGCCACAGAAATTCTTTTGTCCATGAAACCATAAAGCTGCACTTTCTTTTTGCCTTATAGTCTGATTTGTCATAACTTTTCCGTTTTGTGGTAAGCTTTTCTTTGGCTGTCACTTCTTCACCCTGACCGGTCTTATTTGGCTCTGCAGAACTAAAATATATATCCTGCTGCCTTTACACACGCACTCACATAACGCTCAGCGATTCTCTGCGCGATCAACCTCTCACATGTTTAAGCTTGCTGCGGAAGATTTCACTTGTCATGTTTGATAGCAAACTAACGATTGATAAGACGATGTCAGAGGAATTGGTGCGCAAATTATCGTCACTCACCAATCAGTACTGTCGCTCTCTATACGCAGTTCGCGCGATTGCAAAGTGAAAGCAAAAAACAAGCGCAAATTCAAATGCGATTTCAATATGTCACATAGAGGGCTGCTCGATTATGGCAAAAATGATAATCACGATTATTTTCACTGAAATTGAGATCTCGATTATTTGATGATATTTATTTAACAATAAAAATGTATTGAATAATGGCTTTAAAGATTGTCAAAAATAGTATAAAATAGTGTGCAAATACTGATAACAGTGCAAATGTTTGCAATATAAAAAATGAAATGTAAACATCTATGTTTAGTGAACTTTGCCATGTCGCTCTGTGGTGCAGCTACAACACCAAAGTTTACACACTATGTCTACTTGATCCACGTCTGACTCCGCGAACCCATAATGTTTCCACACCACTGAAGGGTTTTTTTTTTAACCTCTTTTCAACCAACGGCAGTCACTCTCCTCTCCAAATAACTTCTGCTTAGCTTTCCGAGCTTCCCTCTGTTAGCTCCTCTTAATTGTTGTGAGGCGTGTTCGAAACGCAGAGAGGTGCGCTCGATTTGCCACACGGAGCAGCGCGAGAGTAAAGCACGAGGGAGGTGCTAATAATCGGCTCAGTCATTTTTAATGATCGTTGAAAGCCCAGATCGTAATTTAGATTAAAATTCGATTAATTGAGCAGCCCTAGTCACATATTGACAGTGGTTCACCGATGCCAATGACATATTTACCCAGCTACATTTCCGAAAGAATGCAAAAGCATTGACATATATTTTTCCTTCCTATGATAGCCCGACGGGCAGGGCAGGGATAGATTCTGGTAGCCCGACTGGAAAAATCGCTAGCCCCGGGACGTCGGGCTAGCGATTTTGCGAGCCCTGAAAATGAACTATATATGACAAATGTGGTGCTTGTGGAATTTTTAACAAGGACCCTACAAAACTTTACTCATGCTGCCAAACTTTTGACAGCTAGGTGTGCAGTTCCTGCTTTAAATGCATCCACTTTTAAGATTAAGGAATCTAAGTGATAAGAGGCCAGAAATGTTTGAACTCACTTATGAACCTACATCACTGAGGCCATCTCTCCTGCATGAAGTCCAGGTGCTGGTTTTCCAGTGTGTGCGTCTGATGGCCCAAAGCTGACTCAGAGCTGTAACACCATCCATGGCTGCAGTATGGAACAGATGTGGGTGTGTCCTCATCTCCCAGAGGAGTCCAAATCGTCATCAAACAGCCCTACAGACACAAAAACGTGAAAATATAAACAACCAGACTATCAGCAGTGATTTAACTACTTTAAGACCTCTGTGAAAATCATTTACAGTATATATCACAGAATTTAAGGCCTTTATAATCACAGAGCATACAGAGAAAAGTAAAAAGTACTAAACTGAATCAATTTCAGCTTTCATTTTTCATGATGTATATTGTATTAATAATTAAATTTCATTATCTGTATCTTTACCACACATTTACCACACAGGTGTAGATACTATAGGTTCAGTGAATGCTTACATTGCACTGATTAGAATATACTGGACATTCAAAGCTAAGATTCAGCACACTGTGTTAGAGGCTGGGATTTGATGAATTCATCATATATACAACCTTTGATCATCATTTATGTCCAGTTGAGAATGAATCTGTGCACTCACATATTAAATGAACTGAAATCAGTAGTGTGATCTCCAGTCTTGATATAAGGAATGAGAGAACTGACAGCTGTTATTTTAATCAGCCTGTCTCAGTTGTTTTAAGTATCACAAAGTAATGTGGTAACATCTGGACTGACGAGTTTACTGTCAGCATTGTAATCGCTAGTTTAAAGGCTGTAGGTTGCAGCCATTGCTCTAACACTGTATAAATGTAACAGGCCTCAGTGCTGGTTCTAACAGTCTGAGCTGCTTCCAGCTTTATTTGTGAAGAGCACAGCAGCTTACAAAACACGTAGCGAGCTCGTACAGCTGCGACGTAAAACTTTCATAAACTAAGATGTCCTTAAAATAACGGGGCTACGTGCGGTGATGCTAGCGTAAGCCATGTTAGCACCTTACCTTCAACAGGTGGTCAGACTGTGTAGACAGGCACTCAGTCAGAGGTTGCGCTCTCCGTTTCGCTGCAGGGTCCCTTCATTCTTCACATATCCGAGTCGAGCCGAGTGTAAATCCCGAGGCTGAACGGCCTTTGTACAAGCACACACGCTTCTTAGCAGGGCGAAGCTATGAGCTAGAAAAATCCAGGCTGGCAGACAGCCTGTGTCTGACCAACCAATCAGAGAGCTCCTTACATCCCACAGTGTGGCTAATTTGAATAGCCTCCAGCAAGTTGTTAATCGAAGAGCTAATCCAGCAGCTAATCCAGCAGCTAATCCAGCACCTAATCCCGGAGCGAACAGGAAAGGGAAATGGATTTTGAACTGCAGTTTATTAAATTGCAAGTGGAAAAAGGATTTTGAACTGCAGTTTATTAAATTGCAAGTGGAAAAAGGATTTTGAACTGCAGTTTATTAAATTGCAAGTGGAAAAAGGATTTTGAACTGCAGTTTATTAAAGTGCAAATGGAAAAAGGATTTTGAACTGCAGTTTATTAAATTGCAAGTGGAAAAAGGATTTTGAAATGCAGTTTATTAAATTGGAATTCAAAAATTCCAATTTCCAATTTAATTCAAAAATTAATTTACAATTGCAGAATTTATTCTACAATTCATTATTTAAGCACAGAAATTTTTATTTCGATGCGCGTGGCTCTTGTGGTCCTCCATAGGTATCAGCTCTTTTTGTAATTCCTTAGGAATAGGTAAAAGCCCCGCAGGTGTAGCAGTCGGGCGGGGACCCCGCCTATTGTCTGAAGTATCGGCTCGTTTGTAATTCCTTGAGAAGACAAAAGCCCTGAAGGGTCTCATTTAAATTGGTTGGAGACATATCTTCTTTTTGGAAACACCCATCCTATATAAAACACGCTCAGAGCCCGAAACCTTTATTTACCCGTCAAGATCCGCTGCGGAGCACACCATTTTCTTTGCGATCATCAACACTAACATCGTTCTTTATAACATGGACGTCGTAAACGGTAAGTAAAACAAAACCTATTATTGTATTTTTAAAGGTGTTATGTTAACATATTATAGGATATTTAAACTATTTTTTTCCTAAAACAAAAGCTTAATTTTCAGGAGTTCGGGAGAACGGCACAGGACCAGTTTCTTTAGAAACGGGCGCTTTTACAGCTGGAGCGAGTTCTCTAACAGGCACAAGGTGTGTACAGAATTACGGGATTTTTAAACGTATGTATGTTTTAAACTTGCGATTGTTTTAAATTATGTAATAACAGCGTTTTTCTTTGATTTGTTCCAGGGTTAACAAACTGAGCAGGAAAACATTCAGACACCACGACCACAGAGCCCAACCTTACAACAGGTGTGTATACAACGGGATGTAGTTGTGCATTTAAAAAAAACAACAACAACAAATGGGTTTAAACAATTACAAATGTTCTAAAACCGACTGTTTTACACATGCAGAGCCACGCCAGAGAACCGTGTGTGTGGAGAAGCAGGACCGTCCGGAATAACGCACACTACAAGGTAAGCATAGGCATATATAAATTAGATAAAAAGAGATAGAGAGGGAGACACGCTTATTCTGTTTGAAATGGGTACATGTATAAAATGTTTTAACATATGTCTATCTTCACAGACTGCAGAACAGCACCCCTCCTCATGATGATCAGGACACCGAACGATCCCTGACGTTTTTGGAATGTTTAAGCAGTATCGACCTCCCAGAACAACAAAAACCTGGAGCTTTGTGCAACAGTGGAGAGTCAGAACCGATCTTCATCACAGGACCTGCAACACCCCCGAGTGAGTGGCTGCCTCCTGATTTCTCTGATGTTTTTGAGTACAGTATATCAGATTTCGATCTAGTTCATATACCCACCACCCCAGAATGTGTCAGAAATAGCGATGATTCACACATAGATTTTGAAGAAAACGGTATAACAGACTCTCAAATATCTGCGGCGTATGATGCTTACATGAACGTTGCAGACGCTCAGCCTGCTGAACAGACCCATTCTGCTTCAAAAAACGATATACTGTCTTTGATCGATGCTAAACTCAGCCAACATCAAGAAGCAGCACAGGGCGACTTGCAAGAAATAGCAGGTGCTCTAACTAGTACCCGGCAGGTAATAAACAATACCTGGGGTTTATTAGATCTCATTAGTACCAGCTTTTTAAAGCGCTGACTTTTAAAATCCACACCATGGACCCACCCCGTAAATTATTCAAACACAATGATGGTACCTCCACTCGAGCTAAATGGTTTGACTTTGAGGCTTATAACCAGTAGGCTGCGCAAATAGTAAACAAATGCCAAGTTTTGCATGCAAGACTAGTGTAGCTGCATCATCCTCATCTGATACACGTCCTTGTCAGACTGTTCCTACGCCTGCTATTGTTGTTAATAATGCTGATTGTACACCCGCTGTTGCACCATCAGCAGCGGCGCCCGGACACGCATGTGTGGCAGAAGTATTAGTAGAAGCGGTAACAGGCTCAATAGCAACTGCAGTAGCAGCAGCAGAGGTAACCCAGCGAGGTTGTGCATCAGACGCAAAATCACCAGCAGCAGCATCAATACGGTTAGCATCAGTAACAACAGCGGCCTGTGCAACAGCGGGTGTACAATCAGCATTATTAACCAGTCCTACACTAGTCTTGCATGCAAAACTTGGCATTTGTTTACTATTTGCGCAGCCCACTGGTTATAAGCCTCAAAGTCAAACCATTTAGCTCGAGTGGAGGTACCATCATTGTGTTTGAATAATTTACGGGGTGGGTCCATGGTGTGGATTTTAAAAGTCAGCGCTTTAAAAAGCTGGTACTAATGAGATCTAATAAACCCCAGGTATTGTTTATTGCCTGCCGGGTACTAGTTAGAGCACCTGCCATTTCTTGCAAGTCGCCCTGTGCTGCTTCTTGATGTTGGCTGAGTTTAGCATCGATCAAAGACAGTATATCGTTTTTTGAAGCAGAATGGGTCTGTTCAGCAGGCTGAGCGTCTGCAACGTTCATGTAAGCATCATACGCCGCAGATATTTGAGAGTCTGTTATACCGTTTTCTTCAAAATCTATGTGTGAATCATCGCTATTTCTGACACATTCTGGGGTGGTGGGTATATGAACTAGATCGAAATCTGATATACTGTACTCAAAAACATCAGAGAAATCAGGAGGCAGCCACTCACTCGGGGTGGCTCTGCATGTGTAAAACGGTCGGTTTTAGAACATTTGTAATTGTTTAAACCCATTTGTTGTTGTTGTTTTTTTTAAATGCACAACTATACATCCCGTTGTATACACACCTGTTGTAAGGTTGGGCTCTGTGGTCGCGGTGTCTGAATGTTTTCCTGCTCAGTTTGTTAACCCTGGAACAAATCAAAGAAAAACGCTGTTATTACATAATTTAAAACAATCGCAAGTTTAAAACATACATACGTTTAAAAATCCCGTAATTCTGTACACACCTTGTGCCTGTTAGAGAACTCGTTCCAGCTGTAAAAGCGCCCGTTTCTAAAGAAACTGGTCCTGTGCCGTTCTCCCGAACTCCTGAAAATTAAGCTTTTGTTTTAGGAAAAAAATAGTTTAAATATCCTATAATATGTTAACATAACACCTTTAAAAATACAATAATAGGTTTTGTTTTACTTACCGTTTACGACGTCCATGTTATAAAGAACGATGTTAGTGTTGATGATTGCAAAGAAAATGGTGTGCTCCGCAGCGGATCTTGACGGGTAAATAAAGGTTTCGGGCTCTGAGCGTGTTTTATATAGGATGGGTGTTTCCAAAAAGAAGATATGTCTCCAACCAATTTAAATGAGACCCTTCAGGGCTTTTGTCTTCTCAAGGAATTACAAACGAGCCGATACTTCAGACAATAGGCGGGGTCCCCGCCCGACTGCTACACCTGCGGGGCTTTTACCTATTCCTAAGGAATTACAAAAAGAGCTGATACCGGCCACTTTAAACAATAGGTTGGGCTAGTGCTGGGCGATATATCGAGTTTTTAAAAAATATCGATATATTTTTATACAAGATATAAGATGTGACAATATCGTTTATATCGATATAGTCTATGTTACGTTATAATTATACTTGTGGAGCCGCAAGTTTGCCTCTCTTTCGTCCACTTTTGTCTCTACGCTGCGTTACTCGGCCTCGCCTCTCCTTCACTGAACACAACTCCCCCTCCTCCCCCATAGCTTCACCTGCAGGCAACGATAAGATGAACACGGCAAATCTCCGTTAACGAGTTACCGCGGATCGCCCCGTGCGTGGGGCTGGACGGCGTCAACGTGCTAGCGAGCTAACCACGCTAACGAGCTAACCGCGCTAACGACATGCAGCCCACAGGGGCTGCATGACCTAAAATCCTTTCATTTTCTCAAAAATCGACAGTGCACCTTCTGTATGAATTCTGGCTGTGCTTACTGACCGCGAACAGTTTTTATGTGGTACACAGCGCTCAGCAATCTGTCAAAATGTTTTTTTAGTACGACTTTGGTAAGCTACGGAGCCGCACCGCTTGATGGATTGTCGGAGCATTACGGCTACCGTAGTGGAGCCTCGCGGAGTGATATGTACTGTGCTTCAACGTAATATTACCGTATTGTGTGTGTATAAGGACCATAAATGGCACCTGTTCAGCGATGGTTACAAAGAGGATTTCAAACTCCAGGCTGTCAGTCACGCAGTAGAAGTTGGGAACAGAGCAGCTGTGAAATCTGTCTCTTTGTTATTATGCTCAGCATCTGTTAGTTTACATTTTGACTGCACAATTGTGAGCTTTTTGTTATGCACAAAAACAACATTGTGTTCTTTTATTTATGGAGCATTATTATTTAATAAATGCTCATAATTTATTTTTGAGTAATTTTTTCATGTACATCTACGCTGTATGTTAATAAAAGTGCCTGTGTGACATCTGGGACACAGCTTTGACTAAGAACTCTCTTTTTGTTCTTACCTTATGGCTTAAAAAAAATATATCGAGATATATATCGTATATCGCCATCCAGCTAAAAAATATCGAGATATGAATTTTGGGTCATATCGCCCAGCTCTAGGTTGGGCCCTTGTTCGCATGGTACTCTCAACAACTAAGTGATACACCTATCTTTTGTCTTCCTAAGGAAGCACAACAATTAAATGATACCCACGGTGGGCTTTTGCAATCCTGAACAATTTCAAACAATTAACCGGCTGTTGAAAAGACGGAGCGGGTCTGTGCGACTGGTTTTAGAAGTATCACTGCAGCGTTTATTTTCTGAAGGGCTGAATGTTATTTGCGACCATCTGTTGTGTTAAAAACTACTCTGAAACCATGAAACCCCTTACGGAAGAAATGTCCGTTTGATCCGTTTTTTAAATAAATAAAATGCTTGCACCGCTGCATGCTGTGACATCAGAATCACAAAATGAGTGTGATTAAAACACAATTAGTTTGAAAAGAGCGATACTGCCTGCTTATAGCATTTATTTTCCAAAGGTCTGAATGTTATTTGTGACCATTTACTGTGTTAAAAACTAGCTGGCTCTGTCTCCCTCTTGGATCAACATTCCGAAATCCCGATTTTTAAATAAAATGATCGCATCAACCCGTGAAAGAAACCCCAGTAGATGCGTAAAAACTAGTTAAATTAAAACTAGTGGTTTGATTAAATGAAACGCTTGTGTCCAGTCCTGAAGGCTGAATTTACCCATACAGAAGAAATTCCCATTTGTGCCGTTTTTAAAATAAAATGCTTGCATCACTGCAAGCTGTGACATTGTCAGATTTAGAAAATTAGTATGATTAAAACACTATTACCAACACTTTTGACTAGATGTAAATAAAAAGCATCCCTGCTTTGTTAAGGTGCACTGCGAAGCAAAACGCCTTCCACTCTGCCCGCAAAACAAAGAATTGCTCTTAAGGACACATATGTCTGCATAACTGAATGTCGAGACACGCCAAAGTGATAAAAATAGTTTAATTAAAAACCCTATGGTTTGTTTAAATTAAAACCCAGTCAAAAACACATAAACTCATATAAACCTATAAACTCATATAACCTCTCTGACGCCCAGAGGGGGTGTTTTCCACACATGAACACGCATACCCCCGAGCACACCTGAACGCGCATGCGCACACGCACGAAACCGGTCAAACAGGTTGTCAAACCGGTTTGGTTGGCCGCCATATTGGACCAGTGCCATCGTATTACTACTGTCAACCTTATTAAATAATGTCCGGGAAGAAGTGAAAGACGAGCTAGCCATGCGTGAATTGCCTGCTTCACTTCACGAATTAATGTCTCTGTGTATTCACATTGATGACACGCCGCGCAACCTGGAACTACGGTTCCCAGGATCCTTTGCGGTGCCCCGGCACTGCCTCGGCGGAGAGTTTTTCTGGACCCAGCCACACGCCGGAGCGTGAAGAAGAGCCCATGCAAATCGGGCGCTCTCATCTCACTCCTGCGGAGCGACACCGCCGCCTCACTTCCGGTGAGTGTTTGTATTGTGGACAGAAGGGACATATTGTTGCCACCTGCCCAGCGCGAGCAAAAGGGCGCCCCAACCAGTAAGGGTAGGAGTACTGGTGGGCGGAACTTCAGGGAAAGATTCTCCTCCACGTCTGATGTTGCCTGCAAAAATCACATCCAGCACAAATACTTACACCCTGTCTGCCCTGATTGATTCTGGTGCCGAACAGAGTTTTATGGACACCAAGTTAGCAGCCCAGCTAAACATAGCCACGGAGGCATTGCCCCATGCACTCTGCGTCTCAGCTTTGTCCGGTCAGCGGCTCCCAGACATAACACACATCACTGAACCGGTAACCCTCACTCTCTCAGGCAGTCATTCGGAGAACATTAGCTTTTTTGTGTTTAACGCACCTCAGACACCCCTTGTTCTTGGGCACTCCTGGTTAATGCAACACAACCCCGTGATCAATTGGAAGAGAGGGGGTGTGTCGGAATGGGGGGAGGAGTGTCACATGTCTTGTCTGAAATCCGCCACACCATCCAGATCAGGTCACTCTCTGCCCTCCTCTTCTGAGCCACCCGATTTAACTTCTGTTCCTTCAGTCTATCATGATTTATCAGAGGTTTTTCGCAAAGACAGGGCTGCATCTCTCCCACCACATCGGCCCTATGATTGTGCAATAGAGCTGCTCCCTGGAGCTCCGCTACCTACCAGCCGCCTCTACAGCCTCTCCCAGCCCGAGCAAGAAGCCATGGAAACATACATTAACGATTCACGCGCAGCAGGGATTATTAGACCCTCCTCATCCCCGGTTGCTGCTGGTTTCTTCTTTGTGGAAAAGAAAGACAACTCACTGAGACTGTGTATAGATTTCCCTGGGCTAAACGACATCACAATAAAAAACAAATACCCACTACCCTTACTCACCTCTTCCTTTGAGCTCCTCCAGGGGACCACAATCTTCAGCAAACTGGACCTGCGGAACGCCTACCACCTGGTAAGAATCCGCGAAGGCGATGAATGGAAGACAGCATTCAACACCCACCTGGGCCATTTTGAGTACCTGGTGATACCGTTCGGCCTGACCAACGCGCCGGCAGTCTTCCAGGCTTTGGTCAACGACGTGCTACGAGATTTCATCAACCGGTTTGTGTTTGTTTACCTGGATGACATTCTGAAATATTCAAAGTCTCTGTCAGAACATGAGCAGCACATCAGACTAGTTCTACAGCGCCTCCTGGAGAACAGACTGTTTGTTAAGGGTGAAAAATGTGAATTCCATGTCCAGACTGTCTCTTTTCTCGGCTATATCATTGAACAGGGCAACCATCGGCCAGACCCAGCCAAAGTGAAAGCAGTGGTGGAGTGGCCCGAACCTCCTAACCGGCACCAGTTGCAGCGTTTCCTGGGGTTTGCCAATTTCTACCGCCGCTTCATTCGAGACTACAGTAAGATTGCTTTACCCTTAACCCGCATTACCTCCCCGAAAGTTCCGTACCTGTGGGATGACACGGCACAATCAGCCTTCACGGACCTTAAGGATCGGTTTGCCTCTGTACCCATCCTTACCCAGCCAGATCTTTCTCTCCAGTTTGTGGTCGAAGTGGATGCTTTTGACTCTGGGGTGGGGGCTGTGCTGTCACAACAGAAGGAGGGTAAGCTTCACCCGTGTGCTTTTTTTTCTCGTCGGCTCTCACCCGCAGAAAGAAACTACGACGTTGGGGATCGGGAGTTGCTTTGGAGGAGTGGAGACACTGCCTGGAGGGCTCTGCTCAACCATTCGTCGTGTGGACCGACCACAAGAATCTGGCGTACCTGCAGACGGCTAATTCTGGAGAATTCTGCTCCTCACTAGGTGCCAAGGTCAGTCTATCTTCTGGTTTTCACCCCCAAAGAAATGGTCAAACTGAACGAGTAAATCAGGAGCTGGAAGCCGCTCTACGCTGTGTTACCTCGACTAACCAAACCACCTGGAGCAACCAGCTACCCTGGATAGAGTATGCACATAACAGTCTCACCTCCTCAGCCACTGGCCTGTCTCCGTTTGAAGCTTCCATGGGTTACCAACCCACATTATTCCCTGCTGTCAAAGGTGAGCACACTGTCCCATCTGTCCAGTGTCATCTCCGCAGGTGCCGCCAAGCCTGGAGGGCCACCCGGGCCACCCTCCTACGCACTAAGGAACATTATAAGCGCGCCGCAGACCAACACCGAACTCCCGTGCCCACGTACACTGTCGGACAGAAGGTATGGCTTTCCACTCGCTTCATTCCCATCAGGGACTTATCCAGGAAACTCACAACCAAATTCATTGGACCGTTTGAAATCTCTGCCTTGGTTAATCCAGTCTCTGTGAAGCTCAAGTTACCCCGGAACATGAGAATTCACAATGTGTTTCATGTTTCACAAGTCAAACCTGTACTTTCCAGTCCTTTGTGCCTTCCGTCCAGACCCCCTCCACCCGCCTGGATCGTGGATGGGCTGCCCGCCTACTCTGTTTCTCGGATTATTTACCTGATTACCTGGACTCCTGGGCTATTTAAGCTGAGGGCTCAGAAGGCTTCTTCGTTGGATCGTTGAGTTACTCTCGTCAGTATAGCCCCGATAAACCCTGTTTCTCGTGTGATTACTCTGTTTATGCTAACCGCAGTTCTCTTGTGCTTAGGTTCTCGGACTCGTCCGTAACGCCGATCTGTTTCCCTGGTGGTGTGGCGTGGAGTGAGAGTGAGCGTGCTGAAAACAAATACGAGAGGAGCGAGTGAGCGGCGCGTGTTTTGGACTGGTTAAAATTGGAATTAAAGATCCGTGTTACTGTGCTGTAGTTTATCGTCCACCTGGACCTAACAGTCAATTTTTAAAGGAATTCAGTGACTTTTTATCTTCCATCTTGAAGTTGTCCAGATTGCTAATAATTGGCGATTTTAACATGCACATTGATGATGACCTCTTTGCCAGAGGTTTTCTTAGCATCATGGACTCTTTTCATTTCACACAGCATGTATCTGGCCCCACCCACACCAAAGGGCACACTCTGGACCTTGTTTTTACTATTGACTTAACCATCGATTGTATTAGTTCTGAGGATATTTTTATTTCAGACCATCATTGTATTATATTTAATTTGCTTTTTATTTGCCTCCTCCTCCTGAGCGTCGTGCTCTAAGCTTGCGCGTCTTAGATTCTTCTACTGCTGCTAAATTTTCTGACGTTTTTAATTTGGTTCTGCCTGCTTCTAATGATGTTGATTTATTAACAAATCTTTTTAATAATTACTGTCTTTCTATTATTGATAATATTTGTCCTACTAAAACTAGACTAGCCCCTGTTACAAAACCCTCGCCCTGGATAAACGACAGCATTCGCTGCTTAAAGCGTGTCTGTCGTAAAGCTGAGCGTTTGTGGAGAAAGACTCATTTACAGGTTCATCTCTTTCATTTAAAAGACCTTTTAGTTTCTTGTAATGCTTCAATTCGTGATGCAAGGGCTGCTTATTTTTCAAACCTAGTCTCTAGGAGCAGAGGTAACCCTAAGGTTCTATTTGACACAATTAGGGATATTGTTGCTCCGGCTTCTGCTGCTGTCCCTATTTCTTCGAATGAAGACTGTGAAAATTTTCTTTCCTTCTTTGTTGAAAAGGTTAGCAATGTAAGGAGCAACATCTCTCCCTCCATGTACCATTTGCCTGTTCCGATTTTACTTAAGCCTGTCATATCTGAAAGATTTTCACCAGTGTCTTTACCTGAGTTGTTGAAGCTGGTCTCTTCAATGAGATCATCCTCTTGCCCCCTTGATATTTTATCTGGGTCTTTACTTAAAAATGTTTCTGAGTCTATTGGTCCTAGTGTTCTTAAAATTCTTAATGCATCTCTACTCTCTGGTCAGGTCCCTGTTTACTGTAAAAGTGCTGTCATTCACCCACTTTTAAAAAAACCTAAACTTGATCCTTCTTTGCTTTCCAGTTACAGACCCATCTCAAAACTGCCTTTTATTGCCAAGATTTTGGAAAAGGTTGTGGCCAAGCAACTCACGGATTTTCTAGATGAACACAACGTTCTTGATAAATTTCAATCTGGCTTTCGTAAGGCTCACTCTACCGAAACTGCACTTCTTAGAGTGTCTAATGATATTTTGATGAATTATGATGCTGGAGAGTGCACTGTTTTGATGTTGCTGGATCTGACCTCTGCTTTTGACACAGCTGATCATCTTATTTTGTTAGATAGATTAAACCACTGGGTGGGTGTATCGGGTACTGCATTGGAATGGTTTAAATCCTATTTGTCAAATCGATCTTTCTCTGTGGCTACCCCTAAGTTCAGATCCTCCGTCAGCTCTCTTGCCTATGGGGTGCCTCAGGGCTCTGTCTTGGGACCATTATTGTTTTTGTTGTATTTACTCCCTCGTCTGCAACTTCTTAGCTCTTTCTCTGATATTTCATATCATTGTTATGCAGATGATATTCAGCTATATATCTCTTTTAGGCCACCTGATGTTTCTAAGCTCCAAATCTTGCAGTCCTGCTTAGATTCCGTTAGAGATTGGCTGGCTGATAAAGGTTGTGTGGTTGTGTACGTGTAGCCGGCAGCACGGAAGCTGCATCCAAGGTGTGTTGTGACAGCACCAGTGCAGTAAAAGTGGTTAAAGATGCTTCAAAGCATAACAATGCCATCGGGTCTGCCGTGGTTTCTTTACATACATGCTTTCCTTAGGCGGTATCATCAGAAGGCATAGTACACATTTTCACTGGAGTCATTTTTGACCAGGACATGTCCCTAAATGCACATATTAAACAAATATGTAAGACTGCTTTCTTCCATTTGTGCAACATCTCTAAAGTTAGAAATATCCTGTCTCAGAGTGACGCTGAAAAAACTAGTTCATGCATTTATTACTTCCAGGCTGGACTACTGTAATTCATTATTATCAGGAAGTCCTAAAAACTCCCTGAAAAGCCTTCAGTTAATCCAAAATGCTGCAGCAAGAGTCCTGACAGGGACTAGAAAGAGAGAGCAGATTTCTCCTGTATTGGCTTCCCTTCATTGGCTTCCTGTTAAATCCAGAATTCAAAATCCTGCTCCTCACATACAAGGTCTTAAATAATCAGGCCCCATCTTATCTTAATGACCTTGTAGTACCATATCACCCTATTAGAGCACTTCGCTCTCACACTGCAGGCTTACTTGTTGTTCCTAGAGTATTTAAAAGTAGAATGGGAGGGAGAGCCTTCAGTTTTCAGGCCCCTCTTCTGTGGAACCAGCTTCCAGTTTGGATTCAGGAGACAGTCACTGAGATCAATGGAGATACGTTTAACAGTTGTGTGTCTTTGCTGATAAGATAACTCACTGGGAAAGAATGAAATTCAATCATCCTGCGGTGGTGTTTTCAGACTCCTTACTGATTGTGCTGGTTAGAAATCAGTCACTGTGTCTTCATCAGGTTGTAACGCTTTCTTTGTACACTGTCAATAATCAGTCTCAGTGATTGATTAATGAGGAACTTCTGTTAATGTGTGAAAACTGTGTTTCAGGTGAGGGAGACGCTGGTGGAGCAAGGGATCAGAGAGGAGGTGAAGCTGAGGTGGAGGACGCAGCCTGATGGGAAGATTTTCCACAGAGAGGAGGAGACAGCCGGTTACTGTGAGAAGGAAGTCTGTGAGTCAGTTTAGTCTGCACACCAGGAAGTGACATCATCTGTTTTTACTGTCAGCTCTCTCTTCATAATAAATATTAAAAAATGTATTTAAACCAATTTATTATTGTTTTTTTAACATCTCCACATGTAACTGAGTTATATGTTTAAATGGAGCCTCGTTTGCTCTCACTCTGATCATTTTCTTGTATAAACACCGGCCTCACACAAAAACACAGTGAGGACTCATATATGATAATCTTTATTTGGAAGAGATGCATCCAGTCTGCTGAACTGGAAACAGTTAAAATCATCCACATAATAAACATCTGCTCCTAAATCCTCTCTCAGAAAAGCATCGTAAATCATGTAAAGCCAGACGTAGGCTGAGGGGAAAGTGAAAGTGTTCATTCAGGTTTATTTGTTTAAAGATTTCAGGAGTATTTTCTTAATGCAAAAATCTGCCTTATTCAAATTCAACTGAGAAGCAAACTCAGACTGACCTCCATCACCCACAACATGGTGAGTGAGCTGTGAAACCATGAAACCAGACTGAGGTCATACACAGTAAATAGTGCTCATGCATTTATCCTCTATGACTTTCTTCTGCAGTTTTAGTTTGTAAGTGTAATAAAGCTTTTCTCACAGCATCAAACCTTTCAAGATTCAAGATTCAAAGCGTCTATTGTCATGTGTACGAAAAAAAAGCATTTCTCTGTACAATGAAATTCTGTCTCTGCTGTCCACACACAGATGCTGGTTAATATGTACAAATAGATAAATACAAATAGCATGAATAAATAAATAGAGACAAAAAAATGAAGTATTAAATAGATTTATGTGCAAAAGCGCTATGAACTGAATATGCTGGTTTGATATGAAAGATGACCTGATGTGTAAAAATTATTATCACTGTTAAAATAGGTCAGCTGTTCAAGAAGCTGATAGCAGTGGGGAAGAAGGAGCTGTTGAGTCGAGATGTTCTGGATTTCACACTTCTAAACCTTCGTCCCGAGGCCAGAAGTGTGAACAGTCCGTGTTGGGGGTGTGTACCCCACACACCCCCAACACGGACTGTCTTTGAGGATGGAGCGGCTCTCCTCTGGCTCTGCGATGGTAGATGCTCTGCAGAGAGGGCAGCGGAGTCCTGGTGATCTGTTGTTATCACTCTCTGCAGGCGTTTACCCTGTCTGCTGCATCACGTCTCAGGTTTGTGTCTTCACTTGAATCTGAAGCAGAGTTTTCCATGCGGTGACTGTGTTTGCATGGCTGCGTCACCACCTCAGTGATATCTAAGTGAGGCTGTAACCATTATAATTCTGGAGAGGGCAGAAAAGCTCAGCTCATTATCTAAACAAATCAGTGACGAGCAGACTGAGGACACAGCCCAGCACGTTTTCTTTCTTTTTAAAGATGATATTTTTTTCATCTTTGCCTTCAGTGGGTAGTGATGTAGTGAAAACTGAAAGGACAGTGGGGGGAAAGACATGCAGCAAAGGGCCACTGCTCACACACCAGCGCCCCACATCAGGATATCTTTCATTCAAAATGTCATTTTAAACATATCTAACATTTTCATATATATTTTATGGACTTAAAAAAGTTATTTCTTTATTTTGTAATAGTTCATCACTGTTTGTTAAAAGTGCAAATGTAACAGTTGGATTCAGCAGTTGCTGTGAAAATGTAAACAACATGATCAGCAATCATGTGCAAATCAACTAAATGAAATCCAGCTGTACTGGAGCAAAGATTTAATTTCATTTAAGATTTAATTTCCAATTAAGTCTATGATTACCTCAAAAGCTTCCTGACAAGCAAGTGTCTGGGGTCTTGGCCAGGTTTTGAGAGCTCTGATCTTCTCAGGATCCTTCTCTACACCTTTGCTAGACACAACGTGTCTCAAGTATCGCACTGAACTTTGGAAAAAGGAGCACTTTTGGGGAGAAAATTTCAACCCATATTCTCCCACTTGCTGAATGACATGTAGAAGCTTGGTTTCATGTTCCTCTAAAGTACTAGTGAACACAGTGATGTCATCCAAGAACACCACAACATCTTTTTTGAGATTGAGGCTGCCCATACACCGTCCCATTAATCGCTGGAAGGTGTGATTAATGGGATGGTGGTGATCCCCTGGGGCATACGGTTGAACTCGTAAAATCCCAAAGGGCACACAAAAGCTTTCTTGGGTTTATCACATTCCTCCATCTCAGTCTGGCAATAACCAGACTTGAGATCCATTGCTGACAACCTTTTGAATCCAGCAAGTACGGTGGACCTGAGAGGCCAAACAGACTGCAACTTAATAAAACACCAGCAATAAGAAAAACGTAGCAAAAGCACACAAAACACAACGGAAATAGGAAAAAACAGATTTCCAAAAGCACAAGGGAAGTGTTTCTGGCGAGACAATAGCCCGACGGACCAGTTGCAGGAACCAAAATATACTAAGAATTGCGCTGGGAGACACTTAAAAGAAGCGGAGGAAGAAAAGATGAGAGGTCAGTGTGTTAGCCAAACTATTAGCCTAAAAATCCCTCATCAGTATTATATGAATCATGATATAACACACCTAGCATGTTTTGTGTTCCTCAGTGAATACCTCAGGCAGCAGAAACCCAAGAAAGAGGAGGAAGAGGAGGCACCATCATGGAAGGCCTCAGCACGGTATGTACCACCGGCAGACAGAGGAGGTGGCTGATATCCAGAAATCCTACCAGTGGCTGGACAAAGCTGGACTGAAAGACAGCACAGAGGCACTAATCATGGCAGCACAGGAACAAGCTCTGAGCACAAGATCCATAGAGGCTGGGGTCTATCACACCAGGCAAGACCCCAGGTGCAGGCTGTGTAAAGATGAGACAATCCAGCACATAACAGCAGGGTGCAAGATGCTAGCAGGCAAGGCATACATGGAGCGCCATAACCAAGTGGCCGGCATAGTGTACAGGAACATCTGTGCCGAGTATAACCTGTTTATGTTATGTCAGACATAAACCGATAGGTGGCGCAAAAAAGGTTGGGGACCGCTGCTGTACATGCTGCCCTCATATCAAATTTGTATGTAGTTTAAGCCCATGTTTGCATTCTTTTTCTGCTGTATTTATTCTCAAACTCGCTGTTGAACCCATTTCCTAGTATAGGCCTCTGTAGAGCAGCTAGAATCGTGTATTAGACAAGAACGAGACGACATTCTTCTCCCAAAAGTCGAGCAACAGAGGCCTATCCTATGAAGCGAGTTCAACATACCCAGGGTATCTTTCCCTTATCTGGATTAACATTGGTGATCAGGATAAGGACTCACACAAAATTGGTTATTAACTCATTAACTTAAGCTAGGATTTCCCCGGCTCGTTTCCATGAAAGGAGTGGTGTTAGCAATATCTAACCAATCTAAAAGGAGCGTTTCACGGGTCATATGACTCTTTTTCTATAAAATAATCCCTATAAGTGTACTCTAGAGACGTTATCAGATGGTGATTAAAAATATATAAAGAAGACTAAAATTTAACAGTAAAAAAACACCCATGCTGTTTACGGACTAATGATGAATGGTGCAGCAAATGTTGAATCTGATGTTTTAATAAACAGAGCAGTAAAATAAACGTTGTAGTTCCAGTAAATTATTTTTGAGTGAAGTTGCTTAAAGTGCTGTTGTTTATTTGTAAGGCGACATCGGCACATTAGAGTCTGAAAATTTAAACTGGACTCACTTAAACACTAAAGCTTACCATCCCACAGCCTGATAAAGGAGACATGGAAATCCTATTAGCTTGTCTCTATATCAAAGTGAAATAGAATGTAACTGAACAGGTGAATTACAAATTTAACTGATTAGTTTTCTAAACTGTGTTCTAGAAGCTGCAGTTCATGCAGAGCAAAAATGACTCAGCAGTAGATTAGAATCAAGTACAAAAACATTTAAAAAACCAAATTTCTATGTTTATTTGTAAGTAAAAGATGGTTTTGAAATGCAAATCACTGCATTCTGGTTTTAGTTACACTTTACACAATATCCAAACTTTCTTCAGTTGGGCTTGTATAAATATATCTGGTCATACCTGGGTTGCAGGTGCCATGATGGTTTTAATTTTTCTCCCTTGTACTCTGCCCTTCTTGGCATATATCTTCACAAGGTTTGTCAAATAACTATCCAGCTGGGAGAAGAACTTGGACTGCAAATGGATTGTTGTAATCCTCTTGAATTCTGCACTCACCTGCAAAAGACAGAATAATAATCCAATAGACAAAACTCAGTTTGGATTATAATAAAAATACATTTATAACTGAGATTTACACAGCACCTTTCAAAAAGAACAGGATACTTAAATAAGGAAGATACAACAAATAATTAACAGAGGATTGTGTTGTCATTATTCAGTACACATTTAAAAATCAGTCAAGTCTGTTCAATACACGTGAATGCATAATCCATTCATTTCTTGTATATTAGGTTCCTGCATTCATATTTGTAGCTGAGCTAACACAGGCTGCTTTAGCTGACCTTCAGTAAATCCCATTTGGTCACAAGTTACTTTTATATAATAATCCAATGGAAGCAAAATATTGCTGTTTTTTTCAAATTCAATTACCTCACACACATGGAAGAGCTGGCCACCTCATATTGAAATCAGCGATCATCGGTGCTTCACATACTACCTCTTGCCTTCTGAGAGCAAAGGTCTTCTCCATCATTGGGGTGGCAGCATCTCTGCTGGGGACAGGAAGAGACTGAACAGGCTGATCCGAAGGGCCAGCTCTGTTCTAGGATGCCCTCTGGACCCAGTGGAGGTGGTGAGTGACAGGAGAATGGTGGCTAAGCTGTCATCCCTGCTGGACAACATCTCCCACCCCATGCATGAGACTGTGACAGCACTGAGCAGCTCCTTCAGTGGGAGACTGCGGCACCCACGGTGTGGGACGGAGACATTTCGCAGGTCTTTCCTCCCCACTGCTGTCAGACTCCACAACAAAGACTTTAACTGATCATACACACACATCCACAAATGTGCAATAACACAAATGTGCAATAATCTTTCTGGCACCGTTGTATTTTTCACTCTGTTGTATATAGCATTTGTATTCTATTTTTATCCTATTGTATATTTTATTCTATTTTATTCTACTGTATATAGTATTCTATTTTTATTCTATTCTGTACAGTTGTGTACTGTATTTATTCTTATTTTATTTTATTCTAATTTTTGCTTCATAACTTTTGCACTGTCCACTTCCTGCTGTGACAAAACAAATTTCCCACGTGTGGGACTAATAAAGGTCATCTTATCTTATCTTATCTTATCTTATCTTATCTTATCTTATCTTATTGCAGCCATCCTGTGGTCATTGTATTTTTTCTTAACTTCTGACAGGAGGTCCACTCTGATTTCTTCTAGTGTCTCTGCAGTTTCACCAGCTGGATAAGTGGGGCAGTAATTCAGTTGTTTTGGCTTCTTCACGCCATACGCAGGAGTACATTTGCCATCAGGTTTATGTTTTAAGGAATTCAGAGTAACTTCGGGGCATCCAAGCCATTTAAGCTTAGTTCAGTAGTTAGAAAGTTTATACTTCAAACTTGTGTTCCATCCAGTGACTGAACCAGGCTCTTTCAAACATGGATGGGTTGTTACAAGAGCTTCTGCTACCTCATCAAACTCCCTGTCAGAGAGGTAGACCTTGTACTGAACAATTGTTTCAGCTAAACCATCAAGAATGGCAGACTTAATTTTATGATCAGGATTCAACAAAGCTCCAGTTTCTCTGAAAGCAGCATTGGCCCTGTGTAGCTGTATTTGGGTTCATAAGAGAACCAGGGAATGGGGAAGACATCAGGCCATGCAGTGGCTCTTGAGGACGTAGATTCAGGAGAAGACAATATGTCTGTATCAAATGAGTTCCCAGGAGATGAAAGGGATGAGGAGTCATCTAGAGTGCAGGAAGTGGCAGCAGATGAGTAAAGAGGGAGCAGTGGGTCACCAGACTGGACAGGTGCAACTGAGCTAAAGATGACCTTGATGGTACTTTTGTCCTGAATGTCCGACATTGACTTCAAGTTGGTGAATTCATTCCCAAATTCTGCATCCATGAACTGAAGCCTGAAGTCCCCATTAACTCCACACTGTCCCTTTATCTGCTGAACAAGTTCACTGACAGACTCTGGCATCCCATTTGGAAGGATCAAACTCCGGGAATCGTTCTCTCCGAAAATGATTTTGAGTTTCACCATTGCAGCCATTTCAGCCTAAAAGAGGAAATTAAGACAACGTTAACCGTTTCAAAAGGGTAACTCTGATGTCAACAAAGCAATTTGGATAAAAGTGTGCCATGCTATGTCCATTAAAATGGATGTAAATAAAATAATGCCACATTAATTTTCAATACATTTTAGATTTATTAGAATGCCTGTCATAAAAAACAAGTTAATTCCTGTAATTTGGACTCTTTCCTTTTCAGTGAATTCAACTTTTTACCATGTTGAACAGGAGTGAGGAATTTCAAAATGAATTATTCACATTTTATAACCAAGTTTGAACTGGAATTCTCTCAGAAGTCAAATTAATAAAGCACAACATTCTCTTCAGGAATTAAAGTAAATAATTTTAATTTGGTATCTGAATAAGAATTTGCTTTACCATTTATTTCTAGTTTTATAAGATAATATATTTAAAATCAAATGCATAACAACAATATTTGTACTTTAGCAATAAAAATATGTAGATTATAGAGTTTGTCCATAGTGGCATAACCATTACAGCTATGACCTAAACCTAATATTGGCTGATGATTTAATAACTATGTTAAGCACTGTGTGTGTGCACGTGTGTGTGTGTGTGAGAGACACACAAACAGACAGAGAAAGAGAATATATTATGACAAACTGATGATGTAAGCCAAGATGGCGCCGGTGTGCGTGGCTTGCCGTCTGTCTCTATCAATTTTGTTTTTCTTTGTTTTGTTTTTTACAATTTGTGCCACCCAAATCAACTCGCGACTGGTATATTCCGGCGCCGCTCCGAGCTGGCAGCCAGTATCAGCAGCTCCGACCTGACCGAGTCCTTTTTTCTCTTTAATATATGTTTCTCTGTTGTTTTTGTGTTTACTGTTTTTGTTTTTCTATTGTGGACTGCTTTCCCCCACAATGGAGCTCAGAATTCTATGGACAATGGTATTCTTTATTACATTTTTTACGGCGTCTTTGTCCGGAGAGCGTGTGGAGGTCCGACCTCCCATTGTTTACAGCAGGGATCAGCTGTTAGCCCTCGGAGCCTCCGCTGCCATGCCTACCGCCGAGCAAGCTAACATCCCCCGCGAGGTGAGGAGGAAGAGACGCGGTACTCGGGCCGGGATCGGGCGTCGCAGTAAAGTTAGGAGGTACCGGCCAGCGATTCCATCTATTATTATGGGGAATGTGAGATCTCTCCCCAATAAAGTAGACGAACTGGCAGCCCTTACCCGACATCAGAGGAGCTACAGGGAGTGCAGCCTGATGTGCTTCACAGAGTCGTGGCTAACTGCGCTAACTCCGGACTCACACGTAAACATGGATGGTTTTCATCTGATCCGGGCCGACAGAACAACGGAGAGCGGTAAGAAGAGAGGAGGGGGTCTGGCTGTGTTTGTGAACGATAGATGGTGTAACTCTGGGCATTTATCTATCAAAGAGACGCTATGCTGTAAGGACATTGAGCTGCTAGCGATTAGCATGAGACAGTACTATCTACCGCGAGAGTTTACACACGTGATTATGATAGCTGTGTATGTCCCGCCCTCTGCTAGCGCTGCAGCAGCCTGTGAGGTCCTGCACACCGTAACAAGCAGACTCCAAACACAGCACCCTCAGGCCCTTTTCCTGATCTCTGGGGACTTTAATCACATCTCCCTGTCCTCCACTCTCCCCACCTTCACTCAGTATGTTACCTGCCACACCAGAGACAATAAAACATTGGACTTATTGTATGCCAACACCAAGGAGGCATACAGCTCATCACCTCTCCCTCCCCTGGGGGGCTCAGATCACAATCTGGTTCATCTCCAGCCTGTGTATAAACCTCTAGTACACAGAGAACCAGTAGTGAAATGCACAGTAAGGAAATGGTCGGCAGAGACTGAAGAGGCCCTGAGGGACTGTTTCCGTTCTACTGTGTGGGACAACCTCTGCAGCCCCCTGGAGGATGACCTCAACAGCATCACAGACTGCATTACGGATTACATGAACTTCTGTGTGGACAACACCGTACCCATCAAAAAGGTCCGACGTTTTTCTAACAACAAGCCATGGATAAATCCTGAAATTAAGGCTCTCCTCAAGGAGAAGAAGAGAGTCTTTAGAGCTGGAGACAAACAGGAGCTGAGAGTTGTTCAGAAGAAGCTGAAATGGAAGATAAGGCAAGGAAAGGAAAACTACAGGAGGAAGATGGAAGAGCAGCTGCAACAGGACAACATCAGAGGGTTTTGGAACAGCCTGAAGACAATCTCAGCACAAAAACCAACCCCCCAGGCTGCAGGAGACTTGGGGTGGGTGAATGACCTAAATAAATATTTTAATAGGTTTGATCAACCACCCACCCCTCCCACAGCATCGTCCCCCCTGCTGCAATCTCCTTCATCTTCAGGGACTGCCTGTCCTTCATCTCAGGTCTTCACACCTCCCAGCTCCCAGTCATTACACCCACCCCCGGCTTCTGTGGATTCCAACATACACACCCCTCCCCCAAAACCCCCTCTCTCCATCTCAGCACTTCAAGTGAGGAATGAGCTTCGCAAGATCAAGGTGCGGAAGGCTGCAGGTCCAGATGGCATCAGCTCCAGGCTCCTGAGGTGCTGCGCAGATGAACTGTGAGGCATCCTAGGTCATCTGTTCAACCTGAGCCTGTCACTGGGGAAAGTACCACAGCTGTGGAAGACCTCCTGTGTGGTACCGGTACCAAAGACCTCCCATCCCAAGGACCTCAGCAGCTACAGGCCGGTAGCCCTGACATCGCATCTGATGAAGACCCTCGAGAGGTTGGTTCTAAACCATCTGCGCCCCCTGGTGAGGTCTTCATTGGATCCGCTGCAGTTTGCCTACCAGCCTGGCATCGGGGTGGAGGACGCCATCATCTACCTCCTGCACCGAGCTCTGACTCACCTGGAGAAGCCTGGAAGCACTGTGAGGATCATGTTCTTTGATTTCTCCAGTGCTTTCAACACCATCCAGCCACGACTTCTGAGAGACAAGCTGGAGCTATCGGGAGTGGACCACCACATGTCCCAGTGGATACTGGACTACCTCACAGAACGTCCACAGTATGTGAGGTCACAGGGCTGTGTCTCTGACACGCTGGTCTGCAGTACGGGGGCCCCACAGGGAACTGTGCTGGCACCGTTCCTCTTCACCCTCTACACTGCAGACTTCTCCATCAACTTTCCACGCTGCCACCTACAGAAGTTCTCTGACGACTCTGCCATAGTCGGCCTCATCACAGGTGAGGACGACTCAGAGTACAGACAGTGGACTCTGGACTTTGTGGACTGGTGTCAGCAGAACCAGCTGCTGATCAACGCCGGGAAAACCAAGGAGTTGGTGGTGGACTTCCGGAGACGCAGACCCACCACACTGACACCAGTGAACATCCAGGGAGTGGACATTGAGATAGTGGACTCGTATAGGTACCTGGGTGTTCACCTGAATAATAAACTGGACTGGAGCCACAACACTGATGCTCTTTACAGGAAGGGTCAGAGCAGACTCTACCTGCTGAGGCGGCTGAGGTCATTTGGAGTCCAGGGAGCGCTTTTAAAGACCTTCTATGACTCTGTGGTGGCATCTGTCATTTTTTACAGTGTGGTATGTTGGAGCAGCGGTTTATCGGCAGCTGAGAAGAAGAGGTTGGATAAACTCATCAGGAAGGCCAGCTCTGTTCTGGGATGCACCCTGGACCCAGTGCAGGTGGTGGGAGACAGAAGGACTCTGGCCAAAATATAATCTCTGATGGACAGAGTCTCCCACCCCATGCATGTAAATGTTGCTGAACTGCAGAGCTGCTTCAGTGACAGACTGCTGCATCCTAGATGCATGAAGGAGCGTTTCCGCAGCTCCTTCCTCCCTGTAGCTGTCAGACTGTACAATCAGAACTGCTCCCAACAAACACAGATGTCTACATCAGCGCTGTAACTGCAATAAGTTAATCAACCGATTCGCACTACAACCTGGTTTGCCTCTTACTAGTAGTTATTTTTATTTAATTTAATAACTGTACAGTACTCTGTTTATAGTAACCATTGTCCTTAATGTAAATATTTAAGAAAAATTGTGTATGTTTCTGTTCTGTGTCCTGTGTACTGTTTGTTTGTATATGTGTCTTTTTGGCTGCTGTTACAACCAAATTTCCCCTTGTGGGACAATTAAAGGATTATTCTATTCTATTCTATTCTATTCTATTCTATTCTATTCTATATTTTCTGACTAATCAGCAAGGACAAACAACAGGGTATCCACCACCCACCATGTTCTTACTTACCTGCTACGTGGAGCGCTTCCTCCTGCCCCGACACATCGACGCAGACGCTGCGGTAAACAGTAAGCTTGCCTTACTGTTTCTCCAGCGGTTGCTCCAGTGGATTATCGTCTGTTCCATCGCATCCCAAGGCGTCTCCTGGATCCTGTTGCCCCTTGTTGGTTCCTGTCGTGGGCTCGGGTGGACGTGAGCCTGCTCACCGGTGTTTTTCGCGTCTTGGGAGTCGTGGAATAAACTTTGTGAATTTGCGCCCATTAACTTGGGCTTCACAGACAACTTCCACCCAGACTCCAGCTCAAGCGAGGATGGCTTTAATAAATGCCCGGTCCTTAGCAAAGAAAACATTTGTTTTCTTCAAATGGATTGGATCTTCTTTTTGTGACTGAGACATGGATGAGAGTTGCTGAGTCCAGCATTATTTCTGAACTATTGCCCTCCGACTGCTCCAAGGATATCAGGTAGAGGAGGAGGAACACTGACTGTTTTTTAAAATAACTTCCATTGCAAGCAACTCCATGTACCGGTTCCCCCCTCCAGTTTTGAACATCTGATGTTTGACCTGGGACGTTCTCAACCAGTTGTGTGTGCGGTAATCTACCGACCACCGAAGTTTAACAATAGCTGTCTTCCAAAACGTAGGCTGCATCCTTCGGAGGACCCGGCCCACGTAGACCGCGAAGGCCGGGTCCTTTGAAGACCGAGAAGGCCGGAAGTAAACGGCTGTGAAATGGGACGGTCTAGCCTTCAGATCTGCATCACCGCTGTCTCGGTGGAGTTTAATAAACTCGGCCGTCTGCTCCTTGCTATCTAAAATATAACAGGACACTGGCGTAAATTCTTGACCGGCTCACACTTCTGTTTAATCAGTTTTCTGTTTGACGTTTATTCAGCTGTGTGAAACCCTGGAGGAACCCACCCGATGGATTAATAAAGTTTTATTTAATCTAATAATCTAATAACTTTGATCTCAGCCAAACCGATTTACTCCGGAACAAATAAAACACCGAAAAAAGCCGAACAATTACATTTTAAGTTATCCGAGTGACTTATATATCATGTTTAACCTGAGTAGAGAAAGACAGCGGGGGTCTGAAAATGATGAAGCCTGGAGTCCGCTGCTCTCGCCGGCTCGAGTGACCATTGAACCCCCCGGCTAGCTATCGAGCGGGTGGTTAACAGACGTCTCAGAAAACGTCGGCGCACTTTTGCAAATATGTGATGTCTTGATAAACCGAGCAGATATTTGAAGTTTACACAGCTACATTCTCGCCTGAAAATATGTTAAAAGTTTATTTTGTGACTCAGAAAGATTAATAAGAGTAATTTTAAAACTTAGTAGCGGCCGCCATTGTTGGAAACTAGATTTGGCTGGGCCGCGCTATGAATTCTGGGATATGGTGGACCATGAAGGACACACCCGACCATGGTCAAATTCGGGGAAATAAAGGACGCATTTGAAGGAGTCGATGAATTGGGACAGCCTTCGTCGCCTAGCTGTGACGTAATCGGCCTTCAAATGCGGCCTCCGAAGGATGCAGCCGACGTTTTGGGACACAGCTAATGACTTCATGTTTCTTGGCGGACATTGCGCCTAAATATGATCGGATTTTAATAGTTGGTGATTTTAATGTCCATGTCTGTTGCCCTGGTTGAATGCTTGCTCAGGAGTTTTTAAATCTTATTCAGTCTTTTAGCTTTGTACAGTCTGTACAGGGCCCTACATACCAGCAGGGGCACACTCTTGACCTGGTGTTATCGTGTGGTTTATCTGTTTTTAATACGGAAATTGGGGATTCAGTGTTTTCTGATCACAAACCTGTTTTATTTGACATTTCTCTTGTGCATGAGTTTAAAGCTCGCGCTCCACCCAGGCGCTGTCGAATTTTTAATTCTTCCACTGCTGCTCTCTTCTGCTCAACTTTTATAGAAAAAAAATGCTTTTATTGACCCTGAAATTAGTTTAGGACTTAGTCTGGATGAGCTGCTTTTGCAGTTCCAAGAAACCTGTACTGAGACCCGAAACATTGTGGCCCCAATAAAACCAGGCGGCCTAAACGTATTCCCCAGCCCTGGGTTAATGAATCCACCCAAGCGGTCAGACGTCAATGTAGGAGAGCAGAGCGAAATTGGAAGAAAGACAAACTGCAGGTTTCTTTTGAAATGCTAAAGGACTGTTGGAAATGTTATCAAAATACAGTGAAAAATGAAAAAAACTGACATTTTTCTCAGGTGATCACATCAAATTGTCATAATCCCTGCGCACTTTATAAGACCATCAGCTCTATTTTAAATGTGCCCAGTCTACCACCCTGGAAGGCTCCGCTGACAGATGTAATCAGTTTCTTTCTTTTTTTGTAAACAAGGTTGAATCCATCAGGTCAGCAATAGTACCTCTTACATATGACCCATCCATGTTTAGTCCCTGTTCAGCTGCCTTATACCAGTTTGAACCCATCTCAATTACACTTCTTAACGAGATGGTTAGACAAATTAAACCTTCTGGTTCTCCCGTGGATGTTATCCCTGCATGGCTCTTTAAAGAGGTATTCCCTTTAATTGGAACCTCAGTCCTTGCTATTATAAATAGCAGTATTACTTCCAGTGTGGTTCCTGATGGTTTTAAACATGCAATTATAAACCCTTTATTAAAAAAAAACCTGGCCTTGACCCTTTGCTCAAATTTTAGACCCATTTCGAGACTTCTATTCCTTTCAAAGTTATTGGAAAAAATAGTTTTTACCCAACTGAATACGTTTTTAGATACTAATGGTATCATGGAAGTTTTTCAGTGTGGTTTTAAACATCTACACTCCACTGAAACAGCACTTTTACATGTTTAGCTAGTGACTGTGGAAGTCCTGTGATCCTTGTGCTTTTAGATCTTACTGCAGCGTTTGATACTGTTGACCACAATATTCTTATCTCTCGTTTGGAACACCTGGTTGGCATCAAAGGTGCAGCACTGGATTGGCTTCGTTCATTTGCATTTGAGTTGCAGAGCGTTTGTGTTAATGTTGAAAATTTTGAGTCCACCTCAGCCCCCCTTCCTTGTGGGGTGCCCCAGGGCTCAGTCCTTGGCCCTCTTCTTTTTTTCATTATACTTGCTCCCTTTGGGGTCTACTTTTTAGAAAACACAAAATATCCTTTCACTGCTACGTAGACGACTGCCAAATTGAACTGCCTTGAAGATGTCAAAGCTTGGATGGCTCTGAACATTTTGATTTTCAGTGAGAGTAAAACGGAGGTGATTGTATTTAGACCTAATAATATTTCATGCATGGAAATTGTGGTTGGCTAGGGTCTTATATCAAACATCATGTGATAAATTTGGGAGTCATTATGGACTCAGATTTTAGATTGGGCAAACATATCAGTTCTGTGTTGCAAAAAAGCAGTTGAGGAAAATAGCAAAGCTGAAGCCAGTTTTGTCCAGATGTGACATGCAGATGGTAATACATGCCTTTATTTCAACTCGGCTTGATTACTGTAATGCACTTTATGTTGGAGTCAGCCAAGGGTCTCTTGCACGTCTTCAGCTCGTTCAAAATGCTGCTGCCTGCCTCTTAACTGGTACCCACAGGCATGAACATGTAACACCTATCCTGTCTTCTCTTCATTGGCTTCCTGTTCATGACAGAATTAATTTCAAAGTCCTAACGCTGGTTTATAAATGCCTTAATGGTCTTGCTCCCCCATGCCTTTCTGAGATACTTCGGGCTTATATTCCTTCGCCCACCCTCAGATCAGCTGACCAGCTGCTGTTGGTTGTCCCAAAATCTAGGCTAAAACGTAGAGGAGAACGAGCCTTTTCATATATGGCCCCCAAACTTTGGAATATGCTGCCTTTAAATATTAGACAGGCATCTTCGTTTCCTGTTTTTAAGTCGCTTTTGAAAACACACCTTTTTTCGATGGCGTTCAGACTGGTGTGAGCATATGTTTATTATGTGTATTATTATGTTTTTATGTGAGTGTCAGTGGTTTTATCTTGTGTTTTACTCCTTTGTTTCTGTACAGCACTTTCGGCAAACCTTCTGTTTTTACATGTGCTATATAAATAAATTGGATTTGGATTTTCGTGACTAAACTGATATATACATTATTATACATGCAAAAGATAACAAACCTTATATTACATTTATGTGTCTTTTTAATGTCACCAGTCTTAGAAGCCCAACAAAATAGTCTGCCAAAGAGTGTTCATCGGCAAGTTCACCAAGTTCAGTCAACACAGTCTCTCTGCTTGGACATGCAGTCAGCTCAAAGGCTCTGAAATGTTCCCTGTACCACCCAGAAAGCCTTCTCACTATGAAACACAAGCTCTCCTGAACAATACAAATCTGAACAATCTCTCCAAAATCAGGCAGTCCACCTGTAGACCCATGAGCAACTATCATGGCATTTCTAAAAGTTACACCTTTGCTTACTGTCATGATCCTGAGTCCACGACTCAGTGATTTTGTGGTCGGTGTATTTATTATTATTATTTTCATTATTATTTGTGGGCTGTTTTGGGATGGTTTGTGTTTTGGGAATTTAGATACAGGGTTTCTGGGTTTGTGCTCCCTCTGTTGGTCCCTGGTGTTAGTGTTCCCCTTTCTCGTCAGGTTAATCAGGTCCAGCTGTGTCTCCCACCTGTGTGTGATTTCCCAGTGTCCCTCTGTGTATTTATAGTGTGTGTTTGCCTCTGTTCCTCGTCGCGTCGTCTGTGTTCATCCTCTGTGTCACCCTGCGTACTCTGCATTTCTCTGTGATTCCCCTGCGTGCTCTCCCTTCATGTTCAGGTTTGCTGCTCTTTGGTTTAGTTTCTCCCAGTTTAGTTCATCCTTAGTTCTGTTTTGCCATCCCCACTTTATGTTCGGTATTCTTAATAAATCACCCTCACATCTGAATAAGTGCTGCATTTGAGTCCTCCTTTCCACACATCACACGGCTGCTGCCCCAGTTGTGACACTTACACACTTTGCAAGGTGGACTTCAGATGTACCAGGGAATTTCTGTGCAATAGTCTGAGCCATTTTTTCTTTCAAAACATCAACAGGAACTGTTGAGACATTTGTGACCTGTAGAGGAGTTTTTTCAATACTAGATGACCTCAAGTGATATGAAATCATGAGCTGATGCTTAGTGGCTAGCGAAAGGAGCTTAAAATAACTGTGCTTGGCTTCAAAACGCATTGTCCAGAATCCTACAAGAGGCCCAAACATCCTTATCAGACGAGGATAGTGCTCTCAATAATGACGTTATGGGAGCAGACGCACAACAGGGAGTTCTTGGTTGTTTGTAAGTTGCAACTGTCCAACAGTTGCATCTTACAAACTTATACATTTTATGTATGGGTTGTTGAAATGTGTATTTATGACAACAGTTTCTGTGGTAGAGCCAAACTAGCTTATGTGCAGAGGTTAAGTTATAAACAATATCTACATTTGAAGTAGCTATGTCTTTCATATTGGGCTATTATACTTGTGCTAGCTTGACAGTGTGCTATATTGTTGCACTAACGTGTTAGTTAGCTAGAATGGCATAAACAGACAAACTAATGATACCTTTGCGCAAAAAGTATTTTCATCTAGATGGATGAAAATACTTTTTGCGCAAAGGTATCATTAGTTTGTCTGATCTTTTCAGTGATATTTATTCACATTTGTTTTTTTGTTTTTTGTTTTTTTAAATCTGTCTGTTTTCATCTAGATGGATGAAGGCACCCCTCCGCGAATTGCTACCTTATCGTGGTGGAGGGGTTTGTGTGTCCCAGGGATCCCAGGGTCTATGTAGTCTGGGGGCTTTTGCCCCCTGGTAGGGTCTCCCATGGCAAGTTGGTCCTGGGTGAGGGACCAGACAAAGAGCGATTCAGAAGACCCCTATGAAAAGACCATCCAGGGAACAGTTCACCCTGCCCGAGATAGGGTTACCGGAGCCCTGCCCTGGAGCCAAGCCCGGGGAGGGTGCCCGAGGGCGAGCGTCTGGTGGCCGGGCCTTAGTCCATGGGGCCTGGCTGGGCACAGCCCAAAAAAGGGACATGGGCCCATCTTCCTGCAGTCCCACCACCTGCAGGAGGCACTGTAGGGGTCGGGTGCAATGTGAGTTGGGCGGTGGCCAGGAGCGGAGGCCCTGGCGGACCGATCCCCGGCTACCAAGACTGGCAATTGGGACATGAAATGTCACCTCTCTGGTGGGGAAGGAGCCTGAGCTAGTGCGTGAGGTTGAGAGGTACCGGCTAGATATAGTCGGGCTCACCTCAACGCATGGCCTGGGCTCTGGAACCAGTCTCCTGGAGAGGGGCTGGACTCTGTCTCAGTCTGGAGTTGCCCCTGGTGAGAGGCGTCGGGCTGGGGTGGGTATCTTGGTATCCCCTCGGCTTGCTGCTGGTATGTTGGGGTTTCTCCCTGTGGATGAGAGGGTTTGTTCCCTTCGCCTTCGGGTCAGGGAACGGGTCCTGACTATCGTTTATGCTTATGTGCCGAGCGGCAGTTCAGAGTACCCAGCCTTCTTGGAGTCCCTGAGTGGGGCACTGGAGGGTGCTCCTCCTGGGGACTCTGTTGTCCTACTGGGAGACTTCAGTGCTCACGTGGGCAACGACAGTGAGACCTGGAAGGGCGTGATTGGGAGGAACGGCCTCCCGGATCTGAACCCGAGCGGCGTTTTGTTATTGGACTTCTGTGCAAACCACAGTTTGGCCATAACGAACACCATGTTCGAATATCAGTGTCCATAAGTGCACGTGGCACCAGGACACTCTAGGCCACAGGTCGATGATCGATTTTGTAATCCTATCACCAGACCTGAGGCCATATATTTTGGACACTCGGATAAAGAGAGGGGCTGAGCTGTCAACTGATCACCACCTGGTGGTGAGTTGGATCAGGTGGCGGGGGAGGACGCTGGACAGACCTGGCGCACTGAAACGTACAGTGAGGGTGTGCTGGGAACGTCTAGCAGAGGCCCCGGTCCGCGAGATCTTCAACGCAGAGCTTCAACAGCATTCCGAGAGAGACTGGGCACATTGAGTCCAAATGGACCATGTTCAGCACCTCCACTGCCAAAGCCGCTGCACGGAGCTGCAAGGTAGTTGGTGCCTGTTGTGGTGGTAACCCCCGAACCAAATGGTGGACACCTGAGGTGAGGGGAGCCACCGAGCTGAAGAAGGAGTCTATTGACCCAGGTTCTTTTATATTATTTATTCTTTTATTCTTGAGACCGGCCAGAGAAGACGCAGACTCAGAGTGATCAAGTATTTATAATCATTTTATTCAATCATTACTTTCCGGAAAGGAGATGTGCACGGTGCTAAGCATCTGCAGATCTGAAGCATTATAGGCCGGATGTGTATAATATAGTCTGCTCCCTCCTCCCCTACAAAACCGTCACTTTATCTATTTTAATTCTACATGTCTGCTACCTAGCTGCAAAAGAATCTGCACCCTAGTTCCTCATGTCTAGTTTTACGACCCAGAGGTCATTTCCTGTTCTTCTCTTTTAGCAGCACAAACGTAGGCGATGCTCTCTGCAACTCTGCACAAAGCTTCAAGTTCAAGTTCAGTTTAAGTTCAAATTTTATTCGCCACATGCAGTGGCAGGTTGCCCTGCAGTGGAATGAACCCGCCCCCCGACCATAAACACACAACACAGACATCACATGGGGATACAAGTCAGAGAACAGTTGCATTACAGAAAACCACTGAAATGTACACTACAATGGGAAAGTACAAGAGGAAAAAAAGAGACCTCTACTCATGCTGGGCTCCTATAGGAGGACAGCATGAGAACAGGAAACAAAAAAACTCCTCTGCACAGACAAGCACATAAATGTCCACAGTACAACAATATGGAGCATGTGACCAGCAACAGGGGTGGGTAGGGGGTGAGGAGTAATCCTAGGCAACACAGCAGCCATCCTGCCACTGCGCCGTCTCTCCAGCGCGGGCCCAGACCCGCCGGTTTTCCCCAAGAGGAGTCAAGCATCGAAGGCGTTGGAAGGGGAGGGGGGAGAGTGAGTGCTTATCAGTGTAAGTGTATGTGTGTGCGTGTCCATAGTTCAGCTGAGACAGTGTCCTTCGCCCTGCCAGGCTAAGTAAACAGTCTACCAGCCAACCCAGGTGGCCTTGCATAGAATGGGAAGAACAGTCTAAACACAGTCGTTATCAGGGAGTTTTGTTCAGCTCCAGCCTTGAGCCCACAGCTGGCGCCGACGGGATAGCCGCATGAAGTGATGGTGGTTTTTACTTTAGTGCGAACAACTCATGAGAATTTCAAAGCTGTTCTCTAACACGCCGACTCCGACACTGATCTCCCGTTGGAGAGCCGTGAGCTTCTCCATGATGTTATCAACCTTACGCTCCGTGATGTTGTCATTCTTGTGCTCAGAGAGCCGATTCTGAGACCTCACGACTGCAGTGAGCTGCTCCAAGATGTTATCCAACTTTCGCTCAGAGGTGTTATTCTGAGTGAACTTCTCCTTGATGTAATCCAATATACGCTCAGAGGTGTTATTCTGAGTATTCACGGCAGCCGTAAGCTTCTCCAAGATCTTAACCATGCTGCACTCAATGAGCCCATTCTGAGAAGTTGCGCCTCGTCCCAACGTTTCAATCCCAGCGGGCAGCCCTGACCCTCCAATTATGCCACCCGTCCATCGTGTATCCGGCAGGGAAAGTACCTCCAGGGCACTCGGGCTCTCCCAAGCCGGGGCTTCTCATTGAGAAGAGCGTGTCAATTGCATTCAGAGACCAGCTGATCAAATCCATAATTCTCTTTTAGGTTTTAGAAACGGACTGTGAGAGAGTGTTCCAGGGCGAAGTAAAAACACGAGACAAGACAAGGACACAAGAAGCTAAGCAGGGAAGATAAGGGAGAGGAGAGGAGAAAAAGTGCGACCGCCTTTGCCGAGAGCCAAACGAGAAAAGGCTTCCTGTTCTGCACAGTTTCAGTCTTGCTAAGCAATAACCTATGACACAGTTTATAACTGAAAAGTGGCCTTTTAGTATACTAGCCTGTTATTAAATGCATAAGACAAAATAATCAGAAAATAAGCACCAGGAAAAGTACATTTATCCTAACAAGTCCTACCGGGCTTGGCTAGCCTGTGGGACTCCGGAGGCAGCTGACAGGTACCGACAGGCCAAGCGGAATGCGGCGCGGGTGGTGGTGGAAGCAAAACTTCAGGCGTGGGAGGAGTTCGGAGAGGCCAGGGAAAAAGACTTTCAGACTGCCTCGAAGAGATTCTGGCAAACCGTCAGGCGACTCAGGAGGGGAAAGCGGTGCTCTACCTGCACTGTGTATAGTGCGGGTGGAGTGCTGCTGACTTCAACTGAAAAAATCATCAGGCGGTGGAAGGAATACTTCGAGAACCTCCTCAATACCACTGGCATGTCTTCCGTGGTGGAAGCAGAGTCTGGGGACGAAGGGGATGACCCGCCAATCTCTGGGGGCGAGGTCACTGAGGCAGTTAAACAACTCCTCAGTGGCAGAGCCCCTGGGGTGGACGAGGTCCGCCCCGAGTTCCTGAAGGCTCTGGATGTTGTAGGGCTGTCTTGGTTGACACGTCTCTGCAATGTTGCGTGGAGATCAGGGGCAGTACCCCTGGACTGGCAGACCGGGGTGGTGGTCCCCATCTTTAAGAATGGGGACCGGAGGGTGTGTTCCAACTACAGGGGAATCACACTCCTCAGCCTCCCTGGAAAGTCTATGCCAGGGTGCTGGAGAAGAGAGTTCGTCCATTAGTCGAACCACGGATACAGGAGGAACAATGCGGTTTTCGTCCTGGTCGTGGAACACTGGACCAGCACTTTATCCTCTCGAGGATACTTGAGGGCACATGGGAGTTTGCCCAAGCAGTCTACATGTGTTTTGTGGACTTGGAGAAGGCATTCGACCATGTCCCTCAGGGGGTCCTGTGGGGGGTGCTCCGGGAGTATGGGGTGTCTGGCCCATTGCTACGGGCCATTCAGTCCTTATACGAACATTGCACGAGCTTGGTTCGCATAGCCGGCAATAAGTGGGATTCGTTCCTGGTGGGTGATGGACTCCGCCAGGGCTGCCCTTTGTCACCAATTCTGTTCATAATTTTTATGGACAGAATTTCTAGGCGTAGCCAAGTGGTGGAAGGCTTTCACTTCGATGGTCTCAGGATCTCATCTTTTGCTTTTCGCAGATGATGTGGTTCTGTTGGCTTCATCGGGTGATGGCCTCCAGCTCGCCTTGGAATGGTTCGCAGCCAAGTGTGAAGCGGTGGGAATGAGAATCAGCACCTCCAAATCAGAGGCCATGGGCCTCAGCCAGAAAAGGGTGGAGTGCCCACTCCGGGTCAGGGACGAGACCCTGCCCCAAGTGGAGGAGTTTAAGTATCTCGGGGTCTTGTTCACGAGTGATGGGAGAAGGGAGCGGGAGATCTACAGACGGATTGGTGCAGCAGCTGCAGTGATGCGGACACTGTACCGGTCTGTTGTGGTGAAGAGAGAGCTGAGCGTAAAAGTGAAGCTCTCAATTTAACGGTCGATCTACGCCCCTACTCTCACCTACGGTCATGAGCTGTGGGTAGTGACCAAAAGAATGAGAATACAAGCGGTGGAAATGGGTTTCCTCCAAAGGGTGGCTGGCCTCTCTCTTAGAGATAGGATGAGAAGTTCGGCAATTCGGGAGGGGCTCAGAGTAGAACCGCTGCTCCTCCACATTGAAAGGAGCCAGTTGAGGTGGTTCGGGCATCTGACAAGGCATCTATTAGGTTATGTTGTGGTGATCCTCAGGTTGGGGGATGGGTGTTCATACTGGAGTGCAAAATTAAAACCAATGGAAGATGGACAAGAAAAGTTCAAAGCCATCAGGTGCTCAGTTTAGAAAAAAGAGAAAAGAAGAGGAGGAGAAACGAGCAAAAGATACAGGTAAGCAGATGTGTCATTGGATAATGGCAGGTCATCCTGAACCAGTCAGAATCAGAATACTAAGGAAATTGTGTGGGTTAGTTGCTCCAAGAAGAAATTGTAAAAATAGCAACAGTAACAGACTAAACTCCAAACAATACATTATGTTACAGATTCTACACATTTAAGAAATAGCACTAATATATGCAGATCACTCAATTATAAATTTCAAGGATTAACAGAGGTGAGGAGTAGAAAAGAGCGTGTGTAAAAAGGGTGTAGCTATTGCAGTGTTCACAGTGTGTTAGATGGAGGAGCTGTACAGGGAGATGGCAACAGGCAGGAATGACTTCCTGTGTCGTTCAGTGGTGCTCTTTGGTAATCTCAGTCTCTCACTGAACGTGCTCCTGACTAGCCAGCATGTGGTGGAGTGGGTGGGAGGTAGACAGGGAGTGTTTACCCAGGGCACCAAAAAGTCTGGGACCACCACTGCTGATGGATAGATTTTCCACAGAGAGGAGGAGACAGCCGGTTACTGTGAGAAGGAAGTCTGTGAGTCAGTTTAGTCTGCACACCAGGAAGTGACATCATCTGCTTTTACTCTCAGCTCTCTCTTCATAATAAATATTATAAAATGTATTTAAACCAATTTATTATTGTTTTTTTAACATCTCCACATGTAACTGAGGTATATGTTTAAATGGAGCCTCGTTTGCTCTCACTCTGATCATTTTCTTGTATAAACACCGGCCTCACACAAAAACACAGTGAGGACTCATATATGATAATCTTTATTTGGAAGAGATGCATCCAGTCTGCTGAACTGGAAACAGTTAAAATCATCCACATAATAAACATCTGCTCCTAAATCCTCTCTCAGAAAAGCATCGTAAATCATGTAAAGCCAGACGTAGGCTGAGGGGAAAGTGAAAGTGTTCATTCAGGTTTATTTGTTTAAAGATTTCAGGAGTATTTTCTTAATGCAAAAATCTGCCTTATTCAAATTCATCTGAGAAGCAAACTCAGACTGACCTCCATCACCCACAACATGGTGAGTGAGCTGTGAAACCATGAAACCAGACTGAGGTCATACACAGTAAATAGTGCTCAAGCATTTATCCTCTATGACTTTCTTCTGCAGTTTTAGTCTCTAAGTGTAATAAAGCTTTCCTCACAGCATCAAACCTTTACCCTGTCTGCTGCGTCAGGTCTCGGGTTTGTGTCTTCATTTGAATCTGAATCAGAGTCTTGTGGATTCGCGTGCAGTGAGTGTGTTTGCATGGCTGCGTCACCACCTCAGTCATATTTGAGTGAAGCTGTAATTATTATAATTCTGGAAAGGGCAGAAAAGTGTAACTCGTTATGAACTCGGGAAATAGATCAGTAACGAGCAGACTGATTAAAGACTGAACGTGAACATCTTGTAGAGAAAGTTTGGCTCCTGTGAAAATGTAAATAACATGATCAGCAATGATGTGCAAATCAATTAAATGAAATCCAGCTGTATTGCAGCAAAGATAAAATAAGCATATTTGAAACTGGGAAGCTTTACTGGTGCTTTTGTTCTTTGTATGTTTTCCACTGGGCACTGGAGTGCTGGTTGTCCAAACCCAGGGTACTTCTCTGAGGGGGCAAAGGATTTCCACGCTCCAGCTGAGATGTTGTCCGGTTCAGTCATCTGGCCAAACTTCAGCTGCAGTGGATGACATGAAGAATACACCATGAGAGATTCTTGAGAAACATTGGCTCCAGTGCTGAAGCATGGCAAGCAGGTCTCACAGAACCTGATGGGCATCTTTGTTGTGTGTGAGCTGGCCAGCTGGCCGTCGATGATGGTAGTATATGTTATTTTCCTCCCTGGGTGTGAGTCACTGTATAAATGTGTTTCCTGTCACAGAAGCTCCTCTGTATTGGAACACCAGGACTGACATAATGGATTAATTAAATGTGTCAAAAATATTTATTTAATTAATTATTTCCAATTTTAATTAATTATTTAATGGTGTATTTAATTAATTCATTATGTCAGTCCTGGCGATCCATACTCTGTAGCAGGCCTTTACACACTAGAGGTTTGCGGTGATGACCAGCAGGTGGCGGTAATACACTCAGAGTCTGGACGTCACCTGCATGGACCAGAAGAAGAAGTGGGAAGGAAGTTCCATCTGTGTGGTGCTTGCGGTGTTCCAGACTAGTGATGGTAAATTCGATTCTTTTTACTGAATTGAGTTTTAATGAGTCACTCACCAAAGTGAATCGGGTTTCTTGAGTCATTTGACTCACTGAGTCAGTTGACCAGAGAGTGCAAAAATGTATATTTTCACTCAAACTTAATTTGTTTATCTTTTAATGTAAATCCTACTGCTAAGATGAATGATTGTAAAAGAAAACAACTATTTTCTTTAGAGCAAAAAAGAACAAAAAAAACTAAAGGGAACATTTATTAATTTTTATTTTATTTGTTTTTTCCTTAAATGTGTCAAATATATATTTTCTCATCTAAATGTCCACTGAGCTGTGAGCCAGGGGGCGATAAAGTGCCTTAACATTGGTTGCCAACCAAGAAGAAGAAGAAGCTGTGAGCCAGGAGGGAGGGGGTGAGTCAGTGAGTGATTCGTAACAGAAAGGGAGGGGGTGAGTGATTCAGTGATTCGTTCAACTCGTTTGAGCTGTGAGCCAGGAGGAAGGGGGTTAGTGAGTCCTGAGTGATTCGCTTATGCTATGATTCAGCACAGCAAGGGAGGGGGTGAGTACCTCAAATGTGCTATTAGCATGCTAGCTGAGCGATGCTACTGTGAACCGAGGAGCTATTGTCTTGATGTGAGCTTCTACTCAGGGTTTTTTCTTCCAGTTCAGAGCAGGAATGTTTTTGTTAATAAACTGGCTGTTGTTTATTTCCCCACAATTTTAATTATAAGCTAGATATATTTCTACTAATGGAATTCGTTTGCTAATAGCAACAGGGATGAGTCAGTGAGTCAGTTGCGCTTGTGAATCATGATTCACGAGTCAGTAAAGTGATTCTCGAGTATTGAACGATTCGTTCACGAATCGAACATCACTATTCCAGACTAAACCGGGAGGTTGTGATGGCCAAATGAAGCTTTCTGAAGCTTGTGTTGAAAAACGGTTCATTACTCGAAGCTTTTCAACACAGTCCTCTCTGGTGACATCTAGTGGTCAAAAATATGAAGAGCAGCTTGAATCTACAAATTAAAATCAACTGCTTCATTATTATTGCCCACTCTGCAGAGTGGAGTTCACAGTTCTGTCTGATATTGGGCCACCCTTGTGTTGCTTTGAACATGTACCTTTTTTGGTGAAAAAAATTATGTTCTGTCTGTTTAATAAATAATTTGGTCAATAAACTTTCCTTGTTTAATCATGTGTGGCCTTTCTTTGCTTGTGACTTCTTGATGTTGGTAAATAAAATAGATTAAAAATACACTAATATAGTTATAATAATGTACAACACATTATGGGAGCATGCTTCTGCTGAGAGGTCATATCTCCACGTATTTATGCATTTAACCAATTCAATTCAATTCAATTCAATTTTATTTATATAGCGCCAAATCACAACAAAAGTCGCCTCAAGGCGCTTTATATTGTACAGTAGATAGCACAATAATAAATAAATAAATAAATAACCACTGCTCAGCTGGACAGGTATGTTTATAAATATTATATTCAGCAAATTTTCTTATATGTTTTTTGACCTGGGGTAGAATTGGTTGTGAACTGGGAAGTGATAATGCTTATGAACTTGTAAAGCAAACACATAATGCATATACAGTTATGTTATTTGTTTTTTATTTAAGAAGAGAATTTGTTCCACTGTGCAAGGGCTGAGTCTGTTTCTTTTCTTGGAGATAATTTCTCCTGCCTTAGAGAAAATCCTCTCGCATGGAACAGAAGAGGCTGGAGTGCACAGAAACTATAACGCAAGATGGTAGAGATGCGTTCTCCCTGGTTGCTTCAGAGGTGGAGTGGATCCTATGTCTGGGGTATTAAAGGATCTGCCATGTACGTCTGTACTTCCACTGTGACATCTGCAGTGGCATTCCTCGCCTGCCTCTCCACCACATAGCTGTCCAGCAGATAACACAGACCATCACCTAAAAAGAATAAACAAATCAAAGGGCTGCACATTTTATAGGAAAACATTTTAATATTATTTTTTTTAAAAAAAAATATTTTATTACATTAAATTTAAAGAGTCAAATCCAAGTCTTTCTAAAGATATTTATTGATATTTATATTTTGAAAAGCAGATTTTAGTTTTGTTAAAATATTTTATATTTACATATTTTTAACAACAGAATTAACATCAACATCATCGTTTATTTGTATAGCACTTTAAAAAACGCACCAGGCAGACCAAAGTGCTGAACAACACAAATCAAAACAACTAGCAAAATTAAAAATACAATAAAATCAATAAGAAAGGTGTCAGTTTCCCACAGAGTTAAAAGTCAGGGAATAAAAACAGGTTTTCAATCTGGACTTAAAGACCTGCACTGATGACGCTTGTCTGATATGGAGGGGAAGGTTATTCTAAAGCATCAGAGCCACAATTGAAAACGCTCGGTCTCCTCTGAGTTTCAGCCTCGACTTAGGAACAGCTGCTCAGCTGAACGGAGCGAGCGAGTAGGAACATGTGACTTCAGCAAATCAGATAAGTAGACAGGAGTCTACAGGAATTTCCTACTACCGGTTAAAAATCGTGCCGCCTCACTTTGCACTAATTGCAGACGTGACAAAGTGCCCGACCTAACCCCTATTAAAAGGGAATTACAATAGTCCAGACGTGAGCTGATAAAAGCATGAATAAGAGTTTCCAAATTGTGTTTGGAAAGAAAAGGCTTAACCTTCGATAGGTGTCTGAGGTGATAAAAAGCTGCTTTTACCACCCCATTTACATGACCATTAAAGGTAAATGCAGAATCAAATTTAACACCAAGATTTGTGATCGAACTTTTCAGATGGGAGGTCAAAACACCAAAATCAACACCTGGAGAATCAGTAGAACATTTTAAAGACATTTTAAGAATATACGCTATATCTCACAGGGTTGCAGAACTGCAGCTGGCTGTGAGCAGGTGGATGGGGCAGGAGGGACAGGCATCATTTGGTCTGTTTCAGCTCCAATGATGGTGGCACATTCTGCAGTCAGACGTGACGAGAACCTCACAGTCTTGACTCTTCAGTCAGGAAGCGTAACAATGGTCATTACACTCATAATTTCCAGGGGAGGCAAACACTCACTTAGCATTCTCGTGAGGTTGATGCACAGCTGGAGGGCTTTCTCATCCAGAATTTGGGGTTGGTTTCTTGTGATTGTACATCGCAGCATGCAGACGAGTGGAATTACCTTGGACCCCGACACTCTGCTTTTCAGAAAGTTCAGTAGTGGCTGTGGAAAATGGAAAAAGCAGCCCAAGGCACTCTTTAACTGAGTGGCACTCCTCGGCAGTGATGCGTGTGAGCAGAAGCACTAACTGGTCCTCTTTCCTCATATATATATAAAAAAAAACAACAACACCCAGCTCGCCCCTGCGGGCGGTTTATCCTTCAAGCTCGGGTCCTCTACCAGAGGCCTGGGAGCTTGAGGGTCCTGCGCAGTATCTTAGCTGTTCCCAGGACTGCGCTCTTCTGGGCAGAGATCTCTGATGTTGCTCCCGGGATCTGCTGGAGCCACTCGCCTAGCTTGGGAGTCACCGCACCTAGTGCTCCGATTACCACGGGGACCACCGTTACCTTCACCCTCCACATCCTCTCGAGCTCTTCTCTGAGCCCTTGGTATTTCTCTAGCTTCTCGTGTTCCTTCTTCCTGATGTTGCTGTCATTCGGAACCGCTACATCAATCACCACGGCTGTCTTCTTCTGTTTGTCTACCACCACTATGTCCGGTTGGTTAGCCACCACCATTTTGTCCGTCTGTATCTGGAAGTCCCACAGGATCTTAGCTCGGTCATTCTCCACCACCCTTGGGGGCGTCTCCCATTTTGACCTCGGAACTTCCAGGCCATACTCGGCACAGATGTTTCTGTACACTATGCCGGCCACTTGGTTATGGCGCTCCATGTATGCCCTGCCTGCTAGCATCTTGCACCCTGCTGTTATGTGCTGGATTGTCTCTGGGGCATCTTTACACAGCCTGCACCTGGGGTCTTGCCTGGTGTGATAGACCCCAGCCTCTATGGATCTTGTACTCAGAGCTTGTTCTTGTGCTGCCATGATTAGTGCCTCTGTGCTGTCTTTCAGTCCAGCTTTGTCCAGCCACTGGTAGGATTTCTGGGTATCAGCCACCTCCTCTATCTGCCGGTGGTACATACCGTGCAGGGGCCTGTCCTTCCATGATGGTTCCTCGCCTTCCTCCTCTTTCTTGGGTTTCTGCTGCCTGAGGTATTCACTGAGCACTCGGTCAGTTGGGGCCATCTTCGTGATGTATTCGTGGATGTTTCTTGTCTCATCCTGGACTGTGGTGCTGACACTCACCAGTCCCCGGCCTCCTTCCTTCCGCTTAGCGTACAGCCTCAGGGTGCTGGACTTGGGGTGAAACCCTCCATGCATGGTAAGGAGCTTTCTTGTCTTTATGTCAGTGGCTTCTATCTCCTCCTTTGGCCAGCTTATTATCCCAGCTGGGTACCTGATCACGGGCAGGGCGTAGGTGTTGATAGCCCGGATCTTGTTCTTACCGTTCAGCTGACTCCTCAGGACTTGCCTGACCCTCTGCAGGTACTTGGTGGTTGCAGCTTTCCTAGTGGCCTCTTCATGGTTCCCATTCGCCTGCGGGATCCCCAGGTACTTGTAACTGTCCTCTATGTCTGCAATGTTGTCTGGTAGTTCGATCCCCTCAGTTCTGACTACCTTCCCTCTCTTTGTTACCATCCGACTACACTTCTGTATGTCATCCATGTACAGGAGGTGGCTGACAACCGCTCCGTTCCGCAGTTGGTATCCGTAGCCAGTCTTGTTAATGATCTCACTGAGGGGGTTCAGGCCTATGCAGAACAGCAGTGGGGACAGAGCATCTCCTTGGTAGATCCCACACTTGATGGTGACTTGTGCTACGGGCTTGGAGTTGGCCTCTAGTGTTGTACGCCACATCCCCATTGAGTTCCTGATGAAGGCTCTTAGGGTCCTGTTGATCTTGTACAATTCTAGGCATTCCAGTATCCAGCTGTGGGGCATTGAGTCATAGGCCTTCTTGTAATCAATCCAGGCAGTGCACAGGTTGGTCAGTCTGGTCTTGCAGTCTCAGCTGACTGTTCTGTCTACCAGTAGCTGGTGTTTTGCGCCTCTGGTATTCTTGCCAATCCCTTTCTGTGCCCCGCTCATGTATTGACCCATGTGCCTGTTCATCTTAGCCGATATGATGCCTGACAGGAGCTTCCATGTAGTACTGAGGCAGGTTATTGGTCGGTAGTTGGATGGGACCGGTCCCTTCTTGGGGTCCTTGGGGATCAGGACCGTGCGACCTTCGGTTAGCCATTCCGGGTGTCTCTCGTTAACTAGCAGCTGGTTCATTTGTGCTGCCAGACGCTCGTGGAGTGCAGTCAGCTTCTTCAGCCAGTAGGTGTGAACCATATCGGGCCCTGGTGCTGTCCAACTCTTCATACTGGAGACCCTTTCTTGGATATCTGCCACTGTGATGGTTACTGGACCCTGTTCAGGGAGGTCACTATGGTCTGCCCTCAGATCCACTAGCCACTGAGCATTGCCGTTATGGGTTGCGTCCTTCTCCCATATGCTCTTCCAGTATTGCTCCGTCTCCAGCCTTGGTGGTGCCGTTCTCTTATTGTTCCCTTGCCACTGAGAGTACACCTTTGCTGGTTCTGTGGAGAACAGCTGGTTTATGTCACGGCTGCCAAGGCGAGCCATATGGTGTAGGAAGGAAGGAGGACCCAAGATGCAAGCAGTGGATGAAAATGCTAGTGAAGTTTATTTACAAGGTGGTGTAGTGGCAAACAAGCAGTGGGACATGACAAATAACTGAAGACACCTAAACTGGGAGAACTAAATAACAGACCTGGGAACATACGAAAAGGGATGAGAGGCAGAGAGACGCAGACGAAGACCAGGACACCGAGGAACACAGAGTAACGCAGACGAACCGGCAACAGGCAGGAGAACACACAGGGCTTAAATACACACACCAGTAATCAGGGGAGTAATTAGGGAATGGGCAACAGGAGGGAGACACAGCTGGGAGAAATTAGGCTAACGAGACAGGGGAGAGGTAAAACTGAACACACTGGCATGAGACACGAACTTTCAGAATAAAACAGGAAACAAACAGACACAGAGAACCAGACAGGACACTGAACTCGACAGGCAGACTCACGAGCAGACATAGTGACACCATAGACAGACAGAGGGAACACAGAAGTGGGAGCAGGCAGGCACAGAACAAAACCTTAACAAACGGCAACCTCAACCAAAGATATAACAGGATAAACAAGCACAGGAAATAATATAAAGAAACACAAAACACTGAGTAGACAGACCCAGGACCATGACAGTTTATTCTCCTGCCTTCTATCTCTCTGGTGTACCTCCTCAAGCGGCTGGCCAAGGCTGTGAGTCTTTGCTTGGCAGTTTCCAAGGCCTCAGGTATGGACAGCTTGCTGTATTTCTTATGCACCTTCTTTGTCGCGCCTTTCTGCAACTCCGTTAGTTGGCTAACCTCCCTTCGTGCTACTTTGATCTTGCCCTCTAGCCTCCTTCTCCATGGAGGGTACTGCCCCTTGTGGCTGTTCAACTTGTAGCCAAGCATCTCACTGATCACTGCTGCCGTATTGTAGATCAGCTTGTTAGTGTCGGTAATCGTGGTTGTAGGTATCATCCATAGTGCTGCATTAACATCATCTAGCAGACCTTCTGAGGGTACTTCACGTAATCTTGGTAACCGGCTACGGGGGATCCGGGTTTCAAGCTTGGCCATGATCCTATCTTTCAGGTCAGTTTCTCTCGCACTAAACGATCCTTCTCCTATCGCACTTGGGGCTTTGTACCCAATCTCAGGTGGGGGTGATGATATCTCCCCCCTGACCTGGCGTCCTGACTCCTCCTAGCCGTAGCATTTATGTTGTACCTCGTCAATCTCTAGCTGTGAGAGCAGTCCCTTCTTTCGAATGTTGGAACACTGAGCTACTAGTTGTTTCGCCGTCATTGTGGATGTTGGGTATCGATGTTGAGGGACCTATGGATTCTTCGATACCCAACATCCACAATGACGGCGAAACAACTAGTAGCTCAGTGTTCCAACATTCGAAAGAAGGGACTGCTCTCACAGAATCCATAGGTCCCTCATCCTATTCATGTAACCCCTTCCGCCAGGGTTACTTGCGTAGTAGCATTCCAACAACGCCCTGTTTTCATCTCTTGCCCACCGATGCCTTCTTGTTCCAGTAGCCCACTTCTCGTCAGGGTGCCCTGGTTCCTCAACACCTGACGCGGACCTCGTTGATCCGTCGACGTCCGAGCCGGCATGCCTTCATATTTATCTGTCTCGCTCATGTCTGTGGTAGGCTCGCTTATACATATATGTATATATCCAGATTGTAATAAAACAGACAATATAAACAAAACAAAGGGTCAAATGTAAATTCTAAAAAAGTAAATATTTTCTTTTAAAAAGTGTTAATCAATAGAAGGCTTGTTTAAACAGAAACGTTTTTAACTGCTTTTTAAAGGATTGCACAGAGTCAACCAAATGTAGTTGTGGTGGTAGACAGCCGTGGTGCCACAGACTGAAAGGCTCTCTCCCCTATAGTCTTCAGCCATGTACGAACAACCAACAAACTGAGTCTGTGAGCGAAGACAACAAGCAGCAGTGTATTTTGTAAGAAAAAGAAGTAAATGATCCAGGACACCAAGGGGGGTCTTCATAAGGGGAGGCACTTGAGGAGATTTTGGATCTCAAGTCCATCACCTTATCAACAAAGTGATGGAGAAAAGTATTAAAATCTTCATCAGAGAGTAACACAGCATGCTGAGTTGGAGGAAAAACAATACTGTTGATGGTATCAAATAGAATTCTCGGGTTATTCTTATGACGATTTATAGGATTATTGAAATAAGAGGATCTAGCCTCTTTCACGGACTCGTTTTATAAGTGAAGAAGATCTTTGAAGTCCTCACGATGGACAACCAGACCAGTGGACTTCCAGAGACGCTCTGCTTTTCGACATGAGCGTTGAAGACCACGAGATTGATTATTTAACCAGGGTGTGCGGGAACTAACAGAGCGATGCTTAGTTTTGAAAGGAGCAACCTGATTGACAATGGCAAGACAAGAGTTAATAAGGAGCTCAATGTTGTCGGAAGAAGTTTTAAAATTAAAAAGAGAAGAAAATTTAGAAATAATAGAGTCATCAATAAAGCGCCTGTGCCTAATAAAACCTTGGGTACGAGACTCTAAGTTGACAGATAGGTTAAAAGAGACTGACTTATGGGGGCTAAAAACAACGTTAAGTCCTCCTCCTTAGTGATACTAATTGATGAGTCCTCTGCATGAATGTTGAAGTCTCCAACAATGATGACCTTGCCCAGTTTAATAGTGGAAGTTAAAGGTTCTTGCAAGTCTGACAGAAAAGACGCAGCAGACCCAGGTGGATGATAAATTAAGATAACGTACATGGGCTGATCTTTTTCAATTTTTATCATAATCATCTCAAAAGAGTTGTAACAGCTCGAAGAGATCACCTGGCATAAAAATGTCTTTAAAAAATTACAGCTGTTCCACCTCCACCTACATAAAACCAAGCTTCTCTGCACAGAACAAGTCATTTAAGATATAATACTTGTTGGCAATTGAGCGGGCATTAATTAACATCATGTTAAGGTTGCGACCCACCGGGAGAGGTGTAAAGTAGGCTGGAACACAGTCTGCACAATGCGGTAAGCCACACAGCAAATCAGGGTTCCTACTGCGATGAGCCGTGGCTTTCCATCAGTGTTGGGACTAACGCGTTATTAAGTAACGCGTTACAGTAACTACGTTATTATTGTGGTAACGAGCAAGGTAACTAGTTATTATCCCAAAATCAGGAACGCGTTATTGTTACTGGGATTTAGATAGGCTCGTTATTCGTTACTTCGTGTGGTGGCTATCGCGGAGCTTCCACAGATTCAGTAACATGAGCAAGTGGTGGAGGCCAGCAGGTGGATGAGAGAAAGGGGAGGCAAGAGGAGAGACCCGAGGCGGCCGCCAATCCAAGTGTCAGGTGAACTGAACTTCAGGTAAGAAGTTATGACCTGCAGTCTATCTGGGTCAGATATAAACCAAGTTTAGGTGGAGTTTATTTTCGTTATGCTGACTTTTTCGTACTGCGTACTAGCTAGCATGACGGAGTTTCTATACAGCTGGGTGGGTGCTATGATGTTACTGAGAGTGAACTTTATTTTGTTCATAAGGTTAGTTATTAGAGTTGCCAAACATCCCATAAAAAATGGAATCGTTCCGTATTCAGAGAAAATATTACGCGTTTCGTGTTGAGCTGAAAAAGAACACAGTTTGTCCCGGACTTCAGCTAGAATGGAAAAGACACAAAGCTGGAGTTATTCTGTCTTTGCTGCAGCTGCCTCTTCTTATCTCATTCTCCCCTCCCTCTCCTGTTGCTACTTCAATCATGAAACTGATCAATGATCAGCTGATCGGCTTTTCTCTCTTGTTTGTTTATCGCCCACTTTGCGCCAGAAAGAGGAAACCAGCGGATGTCGCGCTAAACAACAGCAGCACGTTTAAGCTCGATCAGCTGTTGTTAGAATTTATTTACAGTTTTTCTCAAACGCTAAAACACAAAAGCCAATCCTCCAAACCAAATGATCAGTTATCTAAACACATTTACTAAATCTAGCCATCATTTACCAATATCATAAACACATGTCACATGAAGACACAATTCACAGAACACAATCCTCTGTTGTCATAAATCTAAACACATCTTGCCTTGCTAAAACACAAGTTGCAAAAGAACTCTGCTCATATTCTCAAATGAAAGCTCATGTGATGCAACATGCTTGCCACAGTCAGCAATATTTGAACACAATGAACACACCTGGCATCATTCATTACACACAACGACTCAAAATTGAAGACACTTGTTGCTAATGCTGTGACCACATGTATAAAAGCAAGTTCAGAGTGCACAGTTTGCTGAAGATTCCAAACAAACACAATGGATGAAGGCAGAGTCAGGGGAAGAGGAATTCGATGCAGAGGAGGGAGAAGAGCTGGCCCTGGAAGAAGAGGAGCAGGCCAACGAGGAAGAGGAGTTCAAATGAGAGGAGGAAGAGGAGCAGGCCAACGAGGAAGAGGAGAAGGTCCAGGAGGGAGAGCAAGACAACCTCGCACCATCATTACGGACGAGATGCGAGCAACAGTCATTGACCATGTCATTGTCCATGGCATGACAATGGCTGAAGCAGGACTAAGAGTCCGTCCAAACCTGAGTAGGTTCACCGTGGCCACCATTATCAGGGCATTCAGACAACACAACAGGTATTGTACTCTATTGCTTTCTTTGTCACAATACAGTTTTACAAACCTGTGAAAGTAGTCTATTGGTTTCAAATCAGTTGTGACTGTATTGTAACAAATGTCAATTGACAACACGTGTTTCTTTCTTTAGAGTTGAAAGAATGCCACATAGAGGTGGGAGGGTTGCCATATTTACAGCGGCACAAGAAACCCTCATTGTGGATATGGTTTGTGGGAACAACCTCATCAGACTCCGGGAGATCAGAGACAAAGTCATTGCCGATAATGTCAACTTTGAGAGCATTGACGATGTCAGCTTGGCCACAATAGACCGAGTTCTCCGGCGCCAAAAGACGCGGATGAAACAAGTCTATAGGGTTCCCTTTGCGTGCAACTCTGCGCGACACAAAGACCTACGTTACGAGTATGTGCAAGTAAGTATACATCCATGTTCACAGTACAGTTAGTGGACATACTGTGTTGCTCAGTGGCCTACATTACTTCTGGACAATACTGTGCTACCTGATTGACTGTTGTTCTGAACACCTGTGCACTTTTACATTTTCACAGAGGATATTACAGTTGGACGCGATGGCCAGACCTCATGAGTACCTCTTCCTGGATGAGGCTGGCTTCAACCTGCAGAAACGAAGGCAAAGAGGCCGTAACATCATTGGCCAATGAGCCATCACTGAGGTCCCTGGCCAACGGGGGGGTAATATTACTCTTTGTGCGGCCATGGGTTCGGAGGGGCTTGTCCACCGGCATGCTGTCCTTGGGTCTTACAACACCCAACGTCTCCTCACCTTCCTAGAGGAGCTAAAAGACATCCTCCTGGACCGCCAACAACACCATCCTGGGCCCGCACATCACATTTATGTGATCATTTGGGACAATGTCCACTTCCACAGAACAAACCAAATCAGAGAGTGGTTCACCACCAACAGTGACCACTTTTTAAACGTCTGTCTGCCACCCTACTCCTCTTTCCTGAACCCTATAGAGGAGTTCTTCTCATCGTGGAGATGGAAGGTTTATGACAGACAACCATACACAAGAGAGAACCTCCTAAGGGCAATGGAGCTGGCCTGTGTTGACATCCCAGCGGAGGCCTTCCAAGGATGGATTCGCCATTCCAGGGCGTTTTTCCCGCGGTGCCTGGCAAGAGACAATATAGCCTGCGATGTGGATGAGGTGATGTGGCCCGATGCAGCTCAGCGACATGATGCCGCACAGTGATTGTGGTGTGTGTGTGGTGTGAATCAAGTAAATAAAAAAACTTCACACCCTGATCATGTTTTCAAGAGTTGTGTTACAGTAGTGTATGTACATGCAGGATTTTCTATAGATTTATACTCTTCATATGAAACTCACAAATCTAAATGCCTAATCCTCTGCAGAGATCTACGACGATCCGTTACTGTATAGTTTCTAAAAATATGCATTGGCAGTTATGAAACAAAGAACCTTCTCACAAATTGAGCATTGTGTTTTCAATTGTTTTGCTGTAGTGTGTAATGATGTGTATAGTGTTTACATTTTTGAAAGCTTCGAGCTGCTCTTTTGGTGTGAAAGTTTGAGTTTTGCAGTGGGAAGGTGTGGTTGTGTTTATGTAGCTTTAGAAAAGGGTGTTGTGTTTAGACACTGAGGAACATGGTGGAAACGTTTGTGAAATGTGTTTTAGCATTTGAGAAAAACTGTAATATTAATTTCTAGTATCAGCTGATGTTTTCTGGAGCCACAGCTGTAAAAGCTGCTGGTCATGATGTCAGTTTGGATATGTGGCAATACAATAATTATAATTCTATAAACGGTTTATAGAAGATCAACCATCTTCTATAAACCGTATGCAAGTTATAAACAGTTTACAACTGTTTATAACTTGCATAGTTCATATTGATATCCTGTTCATAGCCTGTATACTCACTACAGCCTGTACATACTTATAGCTTATTCATGACATACCTTCATACCATGTACATTGTAACATACCCATAACAGACCCATTTCTGTAATATATCTATATTATTGCTAAAGCACCTTCTGGATGGATGCAAACCGCATTTCGTTGCCTTGTACTTGTGACATGTGCAATTGTTACACCCTGAAAAGGGGCTGAAAAGGGGATAAGTCAATGATGACGCTCAGACACGATGCTTCTCTTTCAGCAGCTTCATTGCGAATGATTCAGAAATATATACATACATACAAAAATATTAAACATCTTAACAACGATGTACAGTCTCTGTTAGTTGTAAGACAATATATCTCAAGACTGTTTTCTTTCCTTTCCTTTAAGTTACAGATTAAATTGAATGTAAGAATTTACAAAAACAGCTTATGAATCAATAAACAAACTTAGATCATTAAACTTAAATGTACAGAAAATAAACAAAATATTCATATAAAAATACTAATAGGCATTTGTCCGTTCACACAAAATAAACATGTTCTTTGCCCAGATCAAATGCAAAATGCACACAATGCTGTATGTTTCATACACAGTCTGGCACGATAATGCTCCATGCTAGCCACCAACAGAGCGCTTAGCTTAGCTAGCTGCTTATAGCTTATCCTAACAACACAGTTAACATAAATCATCTAAATATCCCTAGTATCCTCTTGGTACATTTGGAAACACGGTCAGTACAGCTCAACATACATATTTATAAAGTTCAAAAGCAGAATTGCTCAATTATTACCTGAAAAGGGGATAAGTCAATGATGACGCTCAGACACGATGTTTCTCTTTCAGCAGCTTCATTGCGAATGAGGCATCGTGGCCAGAGCTCCCCCTTCCGGCAACGGCAGACATAACGAATCAATCATGATCACTAAATCACATGGATTATTCCCCAGGCTCGACAAGTAGATCACAGATTGAATTTTACACAGGTTATAGTCACATTAAGGATTGTTATCCGGTTGAACAAAGTCATGAACTCTTTTAACTGTTTTGTGTTACATTACATTACTCTTTGATGGGACTTCTTTTACCCTTGTTTATACATTTACATATCTGAAACAAATTGAATAATAAATTGAGTAACTTTTAACCACAACTGTTTACTCCATTATGAACTTCAACTAATAATCAATCTATCACACAATGATAATAAAGTTGAATTCTATTCTATTCTCGTAGTGCAATGTGAAGGTTTGGCCAGCAGATGGTGCCATGGTCTTAAACTCCTTAGAGCAGGGGTGTCCAAACTCCGGCCCAATTTTAATTGGCCCGCAAGTAATTTTATAAATAGAATAGAATATGGCCCACACTTCAACTTTTGCCTGAGTGTATTGCACTTCTTAGTTTTAACACCAGGGGGAGCTACTTTTGATCAAGGCAGTTGCTCCACCAAAAAGGACAATCACAGAAGAAATTTACCCCAAGTTGCTAAACATGGCAGAACCAAAGAAGCGAAAGGTAGAAAGTGAATGCAGAAAATTTCAGACACGGTGGGAGAGTGAATATTTCTTCAAAGAATTCAAGGGGAAGTGTATCTGTTTGATCTGCACTGAAACTTGGCAATTATGAAAGAGTATAATGTACGACGTCATTATGAAACCAAACATCAGGCCTATGTATCCTACACTGGTGCTGAGCGAGAGCAGAAATTAAAGCAAATGGTAGCTCTCCTGCGGGGTCAGCAACAGTATTTTTTTCGTGGCCGACGCCACAGCTCCCCAAAAATGAAGCCAGACTGAAATAAAAATTTATTCTCCTTAGATATTTTTTTTCAAAGATTCTTTCTTTTGTTATCAATAGTTCTCATCATGCTGATTGATGTCCAAGGCGTCTCCTTTCCCATAAGTTTGATTCTAATTCCTACCGCGGTGATGTTAAATTGGGGTGAAACGTCATCATAACAGCTTTGACTGGCAGCTGCAGTCACGGAGAAACTTGCGTATCTCTGTTCGGGAATAGCAGATAGAGCGTAGGCTCTGAGAGGAGGGCCAGCGTTTACGCTACGAAAACACGACCGAGTGTTTTAACCTGACAGTCTGAGGTGTTCTTCAGTAAACTGGACTACCTGACAGAAGGACCCGAGGCCCTGCTGCACTTTTTCGGTAAGTTAATCGTGTTTGTAAGCTAATCCGTAACTACCGTCCTTAGCTAGCTCCTGAGACCTAGCTAGCTAAGATGAGCACTCGGCTATCGGGGTTCATTTAGCTAATCTGTGCAGGTGAATGAATTCAAGGAGAAATCAAGAGAAACGTTCCGGGCTAATCAGTCACTAATTACCGTTACTGTACTTTTATTACAAGTATTATACTGTAAAAGCAACAGGCTGCACCCTGCTGCAGCTCCTGTGCAGAGCTGAATATTAAATATATGCAAACAACAGCATGTTTTCAGTCTCTTGCCACATCTGTAAAGACAGTAACATCTTTTTTAAAAGCTTGTACTTCAGTAACCCCTCATTAATCAGGAACTATGGATTAAAGTACTGTAGTGTACTGTAATACTGAAAAAATGTAAGAGAAGAACTTCAGATCCTGAGTGTGTGAGGACAGAAGAATCAGCTTCATTTCAATTTTGAGTGATAAAATTTATATTTGAGTTTGTGATGGTTCTGTTCTCTTTGTGATTACAGGAGCTGCCCTCAGATTCAGACCTCAGCACCACCCAGTGACAGCAGACAGATCATCCAACATGTTCACATGTTAACTGCAAAATGAACTGATGAAAACAGTGCAAAGGTTAAAGTACCACACGTGCTGTAGTGAAAGCTGCAGCTTTATTGATAAAGTTAAAGACAAAAAAACAAAAGGATTAATCATTCATGTAACTGTGTCACTATATATCAGCATTAACAGGACCTCAGTTTGGTGTTTCACAAAGCTGCTGATCTCAGACCTGCACAGCTTCCGTTTTAAACACTTGATGTACTCAGCTGCATGAAGAGCACATGAGATTTTCTCTAACACAATTAAATAAAACCTGATGAAGGTCAAAGGTCGTCACTTGTATGTTGAACTACAAACTTGTGATCTGGAATTCTTTCACAGTTTTTGCAGATAGTGTGTTATTTACCATAAAGTGATTCAGAGTTATTCATACCAGAGTAACCAGAGAGGATCATATATTTTTAAATATATAACTTACAGGACTGAATATAATATCTTTATGTAAAAGTCTGGAGCCTCTGGGGAGTATCCGAGTATTTATAACATTACACAAACCAAAGGTCTCCATCACAGTGTTCATGAAATGCTGGGTTTATCCATCTCCTGGATCGGGCCTATGGAGGTGCTGAAGATTTCCCTGTGAGGGAGCTGCTGGTGAAGATCATGAGTCCTGCTTGATCAATGCCATGAGCTTCAGTCTTCCTGGTGTTTCTTAAATGAAGCCTCTCTCAGTGGGTCAACAGAACATCTGGCACAGGACAGCTGTGATGAAAGAAAAGGAAGTTTCTCCAAACCTCTGGACCCAGGAAACCCAGCTTGGTCCTGGTGGTCTCCCTCACTAGTTTCTCTCCAGGGTGAATGTAGCTGTTGATATAATATGGACTCTATTATTAAATGAAAAGAACAAATTAGACTACACTACTGAAACGCTTTGCTGATGTTTTTAAAGTTTCCATGTTACCAGGCTGTAGAGGGCTCTGAAGATTTAAACAGTTTTAGATCCATTACACTCACAGTCTTATGTTAAAATCTCAAAGGACAGCATGATATTTTTGATATTAACAGTAACTCTGGGCTTCTGTAGAGTGTGCAGATGATCTCATCGCTGTCTAAAAATGGATAAAAACAAACATAAGAAGTGCTGAATCCTTCAATAACACAGACTATTAGAGTAGCAGGTGTGTAGCATCGCTAACTAGCTAGCAACAAGCCTCCAACACAGCGCGTATGCTAGCGGTTAATCTAGTGAACGAATTAACAACAGAGTGATTTTAGAACTATAAGATGATAAGCTGTGCGTCTTTTTTTATAACAGTGACATGGTTGTATTTACGTTAATTAAACGAGTCGTCAGTCACGGTAAACCAGCAAAAAAACTCGAGCAGCCGGGCTACGTAAAAAGTGTAGGGGGGCGTGTTTGCGGTCATGTCCAGCGGGTGTGTGGGCCGAGCGTTACACAGTTGCTCCACCTCAAGTCACTACTGCGCAGACTCTGGCTCCAAATTTGCAAGATGGCAGCCTCCACAAGCGGGATATTTTGGCTTCATTTTTGCACAATGGTAAGAGGCGGAGTCGCGTCGTCCATGTTTTCTACAGTCAATGGAACTAACTAACCGACCAAAGAGCCGCGTTAAACGGCGATATCACCAACGTCACGTAGCTTAGCCGAAGGTTCGCTAAATGTGACTTTTTAAGACTTTTCATTACGCTAACATTTGTTCCGCGGTATATTTGAAGTGAGATAAAAGCGCAGCGCTTACTTTGAAGACTTTATTTCTGGACAGCTTCACTTCGGCCGTCCACCATTTTTCTTCATCCGTTGACTCGCAGTGAATCCTGGGATATGGTGAGCGCGCGGCTTCTATCCGTGTGCGCGTGCGTTCTTTATGACGTCACTGGCAGATCAAAGGAATTAGCTTTTGCTTTGATCGTCACAGCCACATCACAGGCAGGAAAAGCCTTAAATAGAAGCATTACTGCTCATCTGTTTGCAAATGTTCAACAGTCGGCGTTCTCCAAAACAAGGAAATTATCCCGCGGTTCTCTCAAACCCAGAAAATCTAATGTGCGATACAAACATGTCAACACGCAGTGAAAATGAAAATTCAGTCCTGGTCACACCAGACCAGATTATGCCACCTATCAACAGGTGCTTCGAAAGGCTCTCTGGAGTTCAGTGGAGCATGATAGAAAGTGGCGCATACGACTCTGGCGTCATAGCGGTGCTCGCTGATATGATTTGTGATATCATTCAGATCGCCTCTACTAGAATCATCAAAAATCCCCTTCCTGTTATTCAGGAGCGCATGACGAAGGCAGATCCGGAGCCTTTAGGTGCGGGGAAAATAAGCCCGTCCCTCGGAGACTCAATCTCAGCCGCCATCGCCAGCGCTCTTAACGTCCCGGAACAGCGACATGAGAGCGCTGACGAGCTGACACGGATGGTTGAGGAAGAGATCTCCGAAAAGGTTAGCTCAACAGTCCAACTCATTAGAGAAAGCCCCGATCTCCCGCAAGACCCCGCCGTTTATGTCAGCGGCAAGTGTAGTAATATTAAAAAGCTGCACCGCATGGTTTGCCACGCTGCCTCGTGCCTTAAAAGGCATGTAGCACGTAGGCTGTGCTGCCGGTGCGTGTCGAACGGCTCTGATTCCGGTACAGAAAGTACGGATTCAAAGATGTCCGTGAAATCAGCAATCACAGAGATTTCTGTGATTCTGTCATCAAGGAGCTCAGATGGAGAGATGACAGATAAAAATGAGGACGAGGAAGAAACTCTAACAGAAAAGGACGAAATCAAACCAGCTGCAGGAAGCCAAAGTATCCGAGCTCCAACCCCAGTAGAAGTGGTTGCAGCTGACATCGTAAATGAGATACTTGGCAACATGGATTTAAGCAGTGAAGAGCACTGTGAGAGGTGCAGCTTACCCAAACCTGCCTTTAATGCAGGATTACTTATCAACAAGCTGAGAGACTTCTTCTCCAGATGTTTGCCATCCACCTCTCACTCCGGGCTCAAAGCACGCAAACAGCGCTTTTCCATGTTTGCGAGAAAACAATTTGACAAAATGAAAAAAGAGCTGAGAAAAGTAATAAAGGCAAACAGAAAATTTTTTGTTTGTCTAAAAAACATGTGCAAGTACCCCAAGAGTGACACCGTGCCCTCAGATGAAGGTATGGTTTCCAGCCTCCCAGGGTCCCAGAGTACAGAGGCTCATCGAGCCCCTTCTCGAAACACACTGCTCCGTTACATACGTTCCTCTCCCATCGACTTTGACGCCATTAGAGCAGACGTTAATCAGTTATATGAGAAATTAACGACGAAAGAAAAACTCGTCATCGTCCACAAAACAGTGGAAAACTTTAGAACTAGTGGGGGAACCAGAGATTTTACTGTGGAGTTAACGGCAAAAATGTTTGATCTACTTGTAGCCAGGTGGAAGGTCAATATTATGGGACATGCCACTGGAGGGCGCTGTTTCTTTTGGGGTACCTCTGAGAGCGCAAGGGATGATGGGGATCTACAGAGACATTAACGGAAGTGCTAGCTTGCATTGGTGTTATGTGGGTGTGCAATGCCGTTTTTCGCTGCGTGATCGGTTTTAAATGCAAAGTGTGGAACAGTTAAGGCACCAGGAGTTGCTGCAACCAACTTCGCCGTTCATCTCAGAGGGATCTGTATTCCGTTTTCTGCTGGATTAATGCACTGTATGTATTTGAGTTCACACTTGTATTATACTATCTCTGTGGGTAAGAGGGAAAATGTGCCTTGTTAATTGTTTAATCTTGGCTCTGTATCTTAGCAGGAGAAGCCACTACAGTTATTTTTGCACTGCTAAGTTTGTTTTATTTCTGTATGGGTTTATATCAGTCACAAATTGACGCTAGACATCCTTGAGTTCCAGACACTGATAAAGTTGGGGAATAACCTGCAGTAGCAGTAGGTTACCAGTGCACAAAGCTGTTACTGGATAAGAACTGTCTGTAACAATTTTATTTCTTTATTTTTACAACCTTTTTTATTTTCTTCTGAGCGCTTACTTTATCATTCAGATTAAAAGAACCCCAAAGATAATCTGTGTTCTGGGCTGGTTAATTTAGCCAGGCTACACAATTTGGTACCAGGAGTGGGGTATCTGCAAGGGGCAGCTCAGTGATTTTTGTTTTTATGGGTTTCAGTTTAAGTAGGTTATTTTACGGTGCAAAAAAAAAAAAAAATAACTGTAGTGGTGGTCACCCGCGGCGCGAGGGATTGGAAAGGACCTGACGATTGGGGCCATACCAGAGGTGTGCAGAAGAGCAGTGGCCAGTCTGTCCAGAAGAAGGCGATTTCGATCGAGGGAAGGATTCTTTCCAGAGGAGAGGAGGACATCAGTGGCACCTAGCTGAATAGACTGTTAAGGCATTTTCTGCATCCTCACCAAAGACTAATCTGGACACAGACATTTCATTATGTCAGACACAAACAGTGACGATGACCAGGGTTTGGCGGGGGCCACCGGAAGGGACCCTGTCACTGAGCTTCAGGCAAAATTGTCAGAACTGAGTAACAAACATGACCAGGCTATGGCCAGGATAACTGCTTTGAGTGACGGAGCAAGTAGGTCGTATGTATATCTGCCGCGAGAGCGACCTATTCAACCCTTTAGTGGGGATGCAACCGTAGATGGACGTTCTGTAGAGGAGTTTATTGATGAAGTACAGAGGGGTATCAGAACTAGAGGCTTGGGTAATGACGATCAGGTCGACTTCATTTTTTCCCTCCTCAGGGGTTCTGCACTTGAAGAGATCAAGTTGTGTACTGGGGGAGAGCAGACGGAACCCGAAGACATTTTTTGTTTTCTCAGAGAAGCTTACGGTGAGAGGCGCAGTGTAGCACAGTTACTGCAAACCTTTTTTAGCCGTTTCCAGCTAGAAGGTGAAGATTTCTTTGAGTACTCACACGCTCTGTCCCAGATCCTCCGCTTAGCCCTTAAACAAAGGCCTGATGCAGTACGAGACGCAAAGATGGCAGTTAGAGACCAGTTTGTGGAGGGAGTAAGAGACTCCACTCTGCGAAGGGAGCTTCGCAAGATGGTGAGGGAAAAGCCAGAGTCTACGCTTTTTGATGTACGTCAGGAAGCAATTGCTTGGTCTATGGAAGAAAAACCTAGTGGCACCAGAGTTGCCAAGAGCAGGCCCATATTAAGTGCCAGTGCGGTTGCAGGGGATCAGAGTATCCGTGAAGCTCCAGATAGATCATCTGCAACTCTAGATGAGATCCTTAAGGTGGTTTCTGAGCAGGGCAAGGCTATTGGGGAGTTACTCAGTGTGGTTCGGGAGAGTGTTACATCCGGAGAAAGGGCCCCTAAACGTGGGATTCCCAGATCAAAGTTCCAGTTCACTGAAGATGGGAAGCCCATCTGTTTCAAGTGTAAGGGAGTTGGACACATTGCTAGGGAGTGCAAAACCCTTAAGCAAGGAGCTTCTCCGGTTGCTGTTCATGCACCTGTTCAGGGAAACTAGCTACCTCGGTTGCCAAGAGCCGGGCAATTCGAGGGGAGACTACTGGCTCAAAGACCCTAACTCGTAAGAGATTTTTTGACAGAGCAGTTGGTAAATGTCCTGAAGTTGAAATTGAGGTGGGAGGGATTAAGGCTAGAACCCTTTTGGATACAGGGAGCCAGGTTAGCACCATCTCAGAGGCATTTTTCCGACAACACCTAATGGGCAAAGATGATGACGTAACCCCTACAGCTAAATGGCTTAAATTGACTGCAGCTAACTCATTGCCAATTCCTTATATAGGTTACATTGAGCTGGATGTGCAGGCCATGGGGTTAACAGTGCAGGAGTGTGGGTTTTTGGTAGTCAGGGACCCCGCCCCAGAACCGGGAGGGCCACAGGACCAAGAGCTAATGTCAGCTAAAGTTAAGGTGCAGGAAAATGATGCGGAACAGCAGGTGGAAAAAGGTGCCAGCAGACTAGAGGGATCCCCCCCTGTTCTTGTTGGAATGAACATAATAAAGAGATGTAAGGAGCTAGCCATTGCTAGTTTTGATTCGACTCTCGGAGGAGAGTTAAATGCCGCTTGGGGAGAAGCTTTTCAGAGGGTGCAAGCCTGCGAAGTATTAGAGAAGTCATCCACCGCCCGGTTAGCTGGTAAAAATACTGTACACGTGCCAGCATCATCCGTGGCCACAGTATTTGCTAGGGGGCTTGGGAAAGTTTCAGATGACCAGACCTTAATGTTACTTGAGCCAACCAACACGCTCGTTCCCAGCGGTTTGGTTGTTGTTCCTACTCTTGTTGAAACTGACAGGCACGTGTTTCCAGTTCAAGTTGTGAACTTCTCTCAGGAAGATGTGTGGTTGGCTCCCCGGACCAGACTTGGTGTGCTTACTGTAGTGGAGCGTGTTGAAAATGCAGCTGAGGTGCAGTTTAATCGCATTTCTGCTGACCACGAGGAAGTGTCACTGAATAAGAAAGGGGCTAAAGAATCTGATGGTGAACTGAAATTGCTGATAGAGCAGCTGAGTATTGGTGGCTCCCAAGAGGAACAGACCAAATTAGCTGCACTTTTGGCTCAGTATGCAGATGTATTTGCTTTCAAGGATGAAGATCTAGGTTATACAGAGAAGGTCAGTCATGAGATACACCTGGTCGATGATGTCCCTGTCACCCAGGCCTACCGACGAATACCTCCAACACAGTACAAAGAGGTGCGAGAACACATAACCCAGCTTCTGAAAAAGGGTGTGATCAAAGAAAGCACTAGTGCCTATGCATCGCCCATTGTGCTGGTGAGGAAGACAGACAACAGCTTGAGGTTATGTGTCGATTACAGGCGGCTAAATGCCAAGACCAGACGTGATGCCTTTCCTTTGCCCCGTATAGATGAATCCTTTGATGCATTACATGGTGCAAGGTTTTTCTCGACTATCGACCTGGCAAGTGGCTATCATCAAGTGGCAGTTCACGAAAGGGACAGGCACAAGACAGCTTTTACAACTCCATTTGGGTTGTTTGAATATACCAGATTGCCCTTTGGTGTGTGTAATGGTCCAGCCACTTTCCAAAGACTCATGCAGGCCACTATGAGTGACTTAATCCTTCAGATTATGCTCGTGTACCTAGACGACATATTAGTCTACTCATCCACTTTTGAAGACCATTTGGCACGTCTTCAGACAGTGTTGCAGAGACTCAGGGAAACTGGGCTGAAGGTTAAGGTGGAGAAATGTCATTTTCTCCAATCTAGTGTACGCTTTTTGGGTCACCAGATCTCAGCTGAAGGGATAGGTATGGACCCAGACAAGATAGCTGCAGTGAGGCAGTGGCCAGTACCCACCACAGTTAAAGAGCTGAGATCCTTCCTGGGATTTTGCAGTTATTACAGGAGATTTCTCCATGGATTTTCACAGCTGGCAGGTCCTTTGCATGATCTGGTTAATGCATGGGGCAAGGATGACAGTCCAGCTAAATATAAAAACTTGCTTGAAAGTGTGTGGACGCCATCTTGTCAAGAGTTGTTTGAGCAGCTGAAAGAGAAGCTCACAAGTGCCCCCCTACTTGCTTATGCTGATTTCTCACTGCCATTTGTTGTTGAGACAGATGCCAGCAGTTTAGGACTGGGAGCAGTTCTTTATCAGGTGCAGGGTGGCAGGAAACGTGTTATAGCATACGCCAGCCGAAGGTTGAGAAATGCAGAGAGAAATGACAGAAATTATAGCAGCATGAAATTAGAGCTCCTCGCCCTTAAATGGGCTGTGTCTGAGAAGTTTAGAGGGTATCTCTTAGGCTCCAAATTCACAGTTGTGACCGATAACAACCCCCTCTGCCACCTGAACTCAGCAAAGCTGGGAGCCATTGAACAGCGCTGGGTTGCCCAGTTAGCACCATTTGACTTTGAGGTGCAGTATCGCCCTGGTCGGTGTAACACAGCAGCCGATACCCTCTCTAGGCAGCCATTAGCAGGGGAGCCCCAGCATGCAGGAGATGAGGAGGAGTTTGATGAATGCATATCCATCTGTAACCTAGTCAGCAGAGGGACAACAATAGGGCGGGACTTAGTAAGTGCAGGTGTAAAATGTTGTCAGGTGAGGCAGGCCCGGGTCACAGCAGTTGAGCAAGACACTCATTTTACTGATTCCCAAGGGAATACACCCACTCTGCCAGGGTATTCTAAGGAAGAGTTGCGACAGTTTCAGAGCTCTGACCCTACTATCAAGACCTTTAGGCAGTTTTGGGACAAAAAGAAGAAACCCACACACCAGCAGAGGAAAGGTTTGGCTAAATCTGTGATTTCTCTGCTCCGACAGTGGTCACGAATCATGGAGATTGAGGGATTGTTGTATCGGATCATTGAGGATGGACATTTGGGGAGGTGTCAGCAGCTCCTTTTGCCAGCTTGTTTAAAGGAAGCTGTACTAGGGAGTGTGCATGATCAGATGGGGCATCAGGGGGTGGAGCGGACCCAGAATCTGTTAAGACAGAGATGTTTTTGGGTTGGTATGTATGAAGAAGTGGACCAGTGGATTAAGAAATGCTACAGATGTGTGCTCACTAAGTTGCCACAGCCCAAGATTCATGCCCCTGTGAAGCCTTTTCTGGCCACTAGACCTCTTGAAGTGGTTGCAGTAGATTTTAGCGTGTTGGAGCAAGCCTCAGATGGACGGGAAAATGTGTTGGTGGTTACAGATGTTTTCACCAAGTTCACACAAGCTTTCCCTACACGCGACCAGAAAGCTGATACAACTGCTAAGATTTTGCTCAGAGAGTGGTTCATGAGGTATGGTGTACCAGAGAGGTTACATTCTGATCAGGGCAGAAATTTTGAAAGTGAGGTGATTCAGGAACTGTGCAAGTTATATGGGGTTAAAAAAAGCCGTACTACACCACATCATCCCCAAGGTAACGCACAATGTGAACGTTTCAATAGGACACTTCATGACCTATTGCGTACCCTCCCACCGGACAAGAAACGCCGTTGGCCTGAGTATTTGCCAGAGTTGGTCTATGCATACAATGTGACTCCCCATGCCACCACAGGTCACTCGCCGTATTACCTCATGTTTGGAGTGCACCCCCACCTTCCTGTAGATGCTTTACTAGGGAAGGAGCAGGTGCTTGATAAGAGACATGACTGGCTGGTTGTGCATCAGCAGCGCTTAAATGAGGCACATAACCGGGCGAGGCAGTACACTGAGCAGAAAGCAGCAGAAAGGCTTGAGCTGGACAAAACCCGGGTCTATTGCCCTCCTGTTGAAATAGGTCAGTTAGTGTATCTGCGACACTGGCCTCAAGGCAGGAACAAAATTCAAGACGCCTGGAGTCCTGTGGTTTATAGGGTTGTCGAAGTCCAGGACAGCACACATGCGGTGGAGCCTGTGGAGGGTGGGCCAGTAAAACGGGTTCACAGAGCTAACCTTAGACCTTGTATTGGCCCCATTCCTGCACCCAGGAAAAAGAAAAATAATGAGTCCCCTGTGGTAGCGGGTCCCATGACAGAAGAGAAAACAGGCTGTTCAGATTCAGATCCTGAGTATATGTTGTTAGGAGAAACCTCATACTCAATTGCAGAGCAGGGGTCTGATGAAGCCAGGGAAGCAGTTCAAAGCAGTGGCGTTTCAGAGTCTGTAAACACTGATGATGCTCGTGTTACTGCACCGTCTGCCTCTGAGCAGGTGTCCACACCAGAGACAGTTGCTACTGAGACTGACGGGGATATTGGGGTCATTACACCAACGCCAGTACCCCGTCGGAGTAAGAGAGCTAATGCTGGAGTGCATTCAAACCCTTACCATGTCCCTGTATCAGCATGTCATGCCATCACTTTGAGCCCGGAGGTACTGTCTCAGTTGTTGACTAATATGGGTACTGCCCTCTTTAAAGAAGCAGTGCATGAGTTGAAATATACCAATTGAGTCACCAGGGACGTTGACTCTTAAGCAGGGGAGAATGTAGCCAGGTGGAAGGTCAATATTATGGGACATGCCACTGGAGGGCGCTGTTTCTTTTGGGGTACCTCTGAGAGCGCAAGGGATGATGGGGATCTACAGAGACATTAACGGAAGTGCTAGCTTGCATTGGTGTTATGTGGGTGTGCAATGCCGTTTTTCGCTGCGTGATCGGTTTTAAATGCAAAGTGTGGAACAGTTAAGGCACCAGGAGTTGCTGCAACCAACTTCGCCGTTCATCTCAGAGGGATCTGTATTCCGTTTTCTGCTGGATTAATGCACTGTATGTATTTGAGTTCACACTTGTATTATACTATCTCTGTGGGTAAGAGGGAAAATGTGCCTTGTTAATTGTTTAATCTTGGCTCTGTATCTTAGCAGGAGAAGCCACTACAGTTATTTTTGCACTGCTAAGTTTGTTTTATTTCTGTATGGGTTTATATCAGTCACAAATTGACGCTAGACATCCTTGAGTTCCAGACACTGATAAAGTTGGGGAATAACCTGCAGTAGCAGTAGGTTACCAGTGCACAAAGCTGTTACTGGATAAGAACTGTCTGTAACAATTTTATTTCTTTATTTTTACAACCTTTTTTATTTTCTTCTGAGCGCTTACTTTATCATTCAGATTAAAAGAACCCCAAAGATAATCTGTGTTCTGGGCTGGTTAATTTAGCCAGGCTACATACTCATGACGGATCGGCTGTATGAAATCCCCGAACCTGTAATGGGTAGATCCCTCTCAGACACCGTCATCTGCAGGACTCCACAACCAGCACATGGATCAAAGCGTCCCTTTTCTCCTGAAGTCCTCTATGTGCTCGTAGAAGACGCAGTAGAAAGGTTTGTACAAAAGCTTTCACTCTGGGTGGAGAACGAAGACCAAGACCAACTGATTGAGGACAAGGTTTCTGTGGCTGTGGAAGAAATCCAGGACTTTATTAAAAGAACAAGGACCACAACAAAGGGAACAAGCACAGATTCAGATGGCAGTGGAAGAGAATCTGTTCCATTACCTGTAACACCAAAATCTGGGAGCATTACCCCAGAAAAATGCTCTCTGGTACCTGATCATACACCTGATCAGACACATAAATCTGGGAGCTGTACCCCAGAAAAATGCTCTCTGGAACCTGATCTGGCACCAAAATCTGGGAGCATTTCTCCCCAAAAATGCTCTCTGGAACATGATCAGTCACCTGATCTGGCACCAGAATCTGGGAGCATTTCTCCCCAAAAACGCTCTGCCAGTGTTTCAGGCTCTCCCAAGGATTCCTCTGACATGTCAGAGATGAGGTCTGTATCAGTGTCATCTTCTGATGCTGAGAGAATTTCCGATGACCTCGCTTTGATCCTCCTGATGAGAATCATCAGAAAATCAGAACCTGAAACTAAACAGTTTTTTCGCAGCATCTCATGTACTACAAAAGAAATAGACGCGCTCCTCAACCGTCTGAGAGATGTGATGCAGCCTGAACTCAGCAGCACAGAGTCCGCCACAAGTCTGATGAAGGACAAGAAGAAGTTCATCAAGAAAATAGCCAAATGCCTCATCAAGGAGTTTGGCTCGCCAGACAATGTGTTAAAGGCTGCGATGGCAAAGGATGCGTCTTTTGATGAGGCTCTGATAAAGCATCTAAAAATGCTCCTCGGAGTCATCCCCAGTCCTCCCAAAAAGTCCAAAATTTCCAGGTTTTTTTCAGCGTTGGGAAAAACTCTGGGAAAACCCTTTAGGTGGTTCACTAAAGCCAGAGATGATTAAAATGACCATCCTGGCTTTTCCCCGCCGCCCTGCTTCTTTTAACATCTTGAAGCAGAATTTTAGCACCAAATCCAAATTTTAACAACTGTACTTCACGCCATCTCGTCTCCTTTTTGATTTCCATCCCCCCCAACCGGTCGCAGCGGATGGCCGCCCCTTCTGAGCCCGGTTCCGTTGGAAGTTTCTTGGAAGTTTTTCTTCCCCACAGTCGCCTCGTGCTTGCTCAGAGGGGGATCATTTGATTGTTGGGGTTCTCTGTAGTACTGTAGGGTTTTCACCTTACAGTACAAACAGAGAGGAGACTTTGTGATTTGGCGTTTGATTTTTTAAATATCTGATTTGGCATCAAATAAAAAAATCTAAATTAAAAATACATTCCGACTTTGTGTTTTTCTTCTGTTGTCAAATATGTAGAAAGTGTTGCACGTGTGATTTTAGTCATTTTGCATCAACATGTAGCCAACATGTGTCTGTTTGTGATCATGCTGCATCTATTTTTGTCTGATTTGTGTCTTACTTTAGTCGATTTACATCTATTTTGTGGCCCAAATGTGTGGATCCTGTTTGACGTTGCTCTGTTTTGTCTTAATGCTTCACTTTGGTTGTTGATGTTTGTGCTCATGTTGATTCTAGATGTAGACCTGCCATCTGAACATTATCACCTCGCCCACTTGGAGCATTTGTTCTTTAGTCCAGGGGTTAACACATGTTTTCTTTCACTGACCTTGTACAGTAACATGAAAACAAGCACAAAGCAGTAAAAGCATCGTCAGTTTCATTGACCTGTAGACCCTTGTGCTCCCGCTCTTTTATTCCCAACATGAATTGATGTAAACTTTTCTCACTTAGTAGAACAAATAATTTAAAAGCACTGAGCAAGCTATTGTCTTGTGTAGTTAATGTGTTGTGTAGTGTTTGTTGTGTGTCAGTGAGGGCACTAATGACTGTGACAAAGGCAGACTGCAGTGGAAACACTGTCTCCAGGTGGAAACAGGAGCAGTGATACACCTCCTGCTGTCAGGCCTGCAGCTTTGTCCCTGTGCTGTTCTCCTCTGTCTTGTGGCCACAAACTATTTTTGTTCACTGACACAAATAATTCGTGCGGCATCTTATTGTGACATCTGCTCGTTCTCTCATTGTAGTTTCAGTAGTTGTAAATGTTTGTGCAAAAACCTGTGGGATGCATTGACTTTTAGATAAATAGTTGTATATAACTTTGTTGTTGTTTGCATACGTTTTTTAAAATCTGACAGTTTATATTTGCATTTCAACTTTAGTCAAATTATTCAGTAAACATATTTGTGGTTTTTACAGTAAAGCGAATATAACTACGACTAGGATTTGATGTTTTTGTGTGATTTCAGATCAGTTGTGTTACTACAGTATGTCAGTGAAAAACTCCGTGTAAATTCAGACACGTGAGGCTGAGCTGAAGAGAATGATACCAAACAAACGAGGCAACAAAAGATGTAAGGGTGAAACACAAAGTAGTGAAAAGTGTGCGGTTATGTCGTGCTCCCCAGAGGGTGAACCCAACAAATCATGAAAAATGAGCTTTTTGTTCATGACGGTGCAGATTTCTGACATTTTGTGTAAATTTAAGCAACAATCTGATTTTTTCTAACAAACAAAGTGTGAAGCTTCAGTTAGACTTGTGTTTGTAAATGAACCGCCCCATGTTGTGTAGCTTTATTGGGCTACATATTTATTTATTATACAGGCTACACAGTACATAACATCCAAACTCACACGTGTAACTGAGGTGTTTCATTATGTGGGCTAAAGAAAATAATTCAGTTATACAAACGTGTAGACTTACTGCATGTGAACCATTGTAACCATATGTAACATATGTGTTTAAAAAGGCTTTGATTTGAGCTAACCATGCCCCCCTAAGAAACTTTCTCTAGATCCGCCCCTGGACCTGCTGCCACACAGATCACACCTCAGGCTCAGCTGTCAGTCTCCCCACGCTGAACCAGCCCACTGATACCTGAGGAAGCAGGTGAGTTCTTTTTTGTCAGAAACGTGTCCACAGGAGGCCCCTGGGAAACGTATTTTCATTCTAAACACTAACATATGCAATAATATGTAAACGTGTAATAATGATACACTGTAACCCACAGACAGAGCATTTATGGGGAAGCTGCTGTGCGTGTATTTAGCTGCCTGTGACTGTTGCCAATATACTTTGTTGGAAAATTGACATTCAAAGGATTATTTAAGTCCTATTTGTCAATACTTGATATTATAAAGGAAATGTTTAAGCAGTAAAAAAATACTTTTACACCATTTTACCTTGGCTGGTGTAAAAAGTGTAAATAGTTCAGTGTACTCCTGTGTTGCTTCATCTCCTTGAGGAGTCTCATCCTCTTCCTCAAACCTTCTCATAGCCATCACTTCATCAACGACCGCCAACCGTGCAAACGGGAACGCAGCAACCGCTGTGGCGCCAAAGTACGTATCCTAGACAGAGCCTGTCCCCCTGTCCCAACCATGGACAAACAGTATCCCACATTCTTGAAATGTGTTTTACAAGAATAAAACCGACGTTTTCTCCAGTGATGCACTCAGAGAGGTGGAGTTTTGTTTCCAGCAGACATAACTTTGGCAGCGTGCACCAATCAGAGCAAAGAGTATTTTTATAGGAGGCCTGGAAACGAACACGGAGACGTTAACGTGGTACATGAAAGTTTCCACGAATCCAGTTCACATACACGTGATTCTCACTTATTCGGCACAAATACCACGTGACAACAATACAGATGTCCACACACTGAACGGTAACCACACCATGTTTCACTGTTTCACTAAAGTCAGACGTCGCGACTCTCACGTCAAGTGGGTTGGAGGCGGAGTCAGCTGGTTTCTAGGTGATTTTAATCACGGCTCACACTTTACCTTTTATCAGTGCGACTCCTGTCGTGTGTCTTTGCAGGCACAGTGTGTACCTGATCTATGAACGCCTGCTCCATGACTCGACTTTACACCGGTTGCTCTCACATCAGTTGTGATGAAAGTAAACTTGTCAAGTTTTTAAGGCAAACCGAGCACGTGCTCGACCCGGTGCACTTTTCTTTAGGCCACAGAGGAGTGGAAGATGCTGCGGTGACGTTAAAGATCAACAGGAGATATTAAATGATTTTCACTGACACATTTTCAGCTTCATGTTCATGGAGCTGACAAGGCCATCTAGTTCTTCCTCTAATTTATCACCAACGTGAAGTATTCCTCTTTTGTGCACTGCTGCTGCGTTAAACATTAAGATTTTAGATATAAATCACATGAATCGCTTCTAAAACACAGTGTTGACTGTTTCCTCTTCATCTTTGAATCCATCCTGGGCTCAGTAATAGAATCACAGCTGAACAAACACATAAAAACCAAGAGAGAAATACTGGATGTGGACTTTATTGTTTAAATTCCATCTTATTGTAATTATTTTCATCTCCAAAGCTTTTTAACCGTTACCATTTGCACCCATTTCATCTGCTTTGTTTGATTTTGATTTCCCAGTTTGGACCTGATCTACATCCGAGGTGTGATCTCAGATTTTCCTGTTCCTGCCGATGATTTCGATTCGCTGTAACGCTCGTCCTGTAAGAACGAACAGCTGAACTTTATCAGACAGACTTTGACTCAAACTCGAGAGGCGATCCGAGTGTGTTTAGCTGTGATGTCAGCAGTGCACCTGTACCTGCTGGTTAGCTCACCTTGTTGTTCTGTTACCTTTGCACTCAGAGGGTCAGAGTGAGAGTCGCACCTGGAAGGTTGGTGGTTCGATCCTTGGCTTCCCCAGTCTGCATGCCAAATATCCTTGGCACGGGCAAGATACTAACCCCAAGATGCTCTCCGATGCGTCCATCGGAGTGTGAATGTGTGTGAATGCTTAGATTGCACTTAAGTACAGAAGGAAGTGCTTGTATGAGTGGGGGTGAATGAGGCATGTTGTATACAGTGAGGGAGAGTAGAAAAGCGCTACATAAGAATCAGTCCATGTGTATAACTGACTGTCGTGGACAGGTAGGATGTTCCCTGTTGGATTATTTGGGTCCACTTCCTGCCAACCACACAGCTGAACTGTGACATTTTCTGTGCAAGCACTCTGAAACAGTCAGGCTCTTATTGCTTTAATAAGTTGCAGCAATGCAAAGAAACACTGAATCGTTTTAACCAACATCAAAGCTGTCACAGAAATAAGATTATATCCACGTGTTTGAATAAAAATAGACTGGGTGTTCTCTCACAGCTGAAACTAAAGCAAGAAGCAAAAGGAAGCTGAAGCGCTGCCTCCAAACACACTAACAGATCTTTGTGGGCTTGATTTTAACCCTTGTATGGTGTTCGGGTCTGTGAGACCCGTTTTCAGTTTTTTTCAAAAGAAAAAGTAAACAATTAATTATTTTTTCAACCTGAAATTCATTGGCTTTGGCTTATTTTCTGTGAAGAACATAAATCCGAACTAATTTTCAATGACCTCATACTGTACATCCCCCCACGCATTTACATTACATACAAGGTGTTCGGGTCCACTGGACCCAGGTCTAATAAAAGTGTTGAAAGTGTAGGTCCTGTGTTCCCATACTCTGTCTTCCTTCTTTCTGGTGCTGCTGATAGTGTTTTTTCCCCTCCTGCTCCTGCACAAAGTTGCAACATTGTTGAAAATTCAACTATCAAAACCTTCTTACACCTCTTACATTCCCGCACATTTTACCCTCTTTCTTGAGGGATCCAAATTTTATTTTCTCACACCCTCTCCCACCTGCAAATTAGGGGCATAATACTATAAATAAGACTTTGCCAGTGTGGTTCTTTATCACAAGTGATCAAGATGGCAAAAGATTATGTGCTGCGAGGGCCATCCAATTGATTTTGGAAGAGAGAGGAGCTTTGGATCATGATGTTGACAAAGAGGTTTCAGAATATTTCACATTTCTGAAAATTCAGAGTCTGACAGTGACTTTGAAGAAGAGGATGAGGTTGAGCACCATTTAGTAAAAAAATGAAGACGAGTACCCCATCAGCAGCCAGCTCCAGGACCAGAACAAGCCCACCAGACAGCAGGTGAAGAAATATGGATGCCAATAAATGGTGAAATTGAATGGTCTTCTTACCCAAGAAATGAGCCAGCCTGCAGAGCTGCTACTGTGATAAGCCAGGGCCAACACGGCTGACAGTTACTCATGTGCAGGACATCAAGTCTTCATTTGAGCTTTTCATCCTAGATTCCATCCAGAAAATTATTCTGGATTGCAGTAACCTAGACGGAAGGTGTGTTTTTGGAGAGAGGTGGAAGTAGATGGACCAAATTGATCTAAGAACCCCAAAGGCCTACTTTGGGGTTCTTATCCTTGCAGGAGTTTTCCAAAGGGGAATTCACAGAATCCCTGTGGGATGCAGAAACCGGGCAAGAATCTTTCCATGCATCAATGTCTCTGGAAAACTTCCACAAAATTTCCAGGATTATCCGTTTTGATAACCGAGACGACAGACCAGCTCGACGGCAGAGAGACAAGCTAGCTGCCATCAGGACAGTGGGTGCACCACCTCCCCTTGTTTTACAACCCTGGGCCTAATGTCACCATTGATGAGCAGCTGATCCCATTTAGTTGTGAAACATATTGCTTTAAGTGTAAATGTGTTGTGTCTTTCCACTAACTCCACTTGATTATAACTGATTTATTTTTTTATAAGATTTTATAAAAAAAAATTAAAAAAACGAGAAGCACATTAATTCATAAATGTGATCTAACAAAGGTAAAGGGAAAAAAATAACCATGTTTGCTGTTCATATGGCTTGTAATTGGGATGAAGTAAACATCTGTTGAGTAATTTAACATAAAATTGTTTGATAGTGTTAATTTGGAAAGCCAAAACTCTAGCGGGTCCACCAGACCCATGAACACCGGCTGAGTAACAAAAATACGAACACCACACAAGGGTTAAGACTCCCTGATTGCAGACGGATCATGAACAGGCTGCACTTGTGTTGGACTCATTTTTAACGCCACCTAAAACAGGTCAGAGTGTGACCGTGGAGTCTGAACCGCCACGGTGAGCATTATGGGTAATAAAGCAGACATGTTACAGGTGACGGTGCCATCACACAGCCTGGCCTCGTTCTTCTTCGTTGGTCCTCGGCTCCTCAGTGACGTCTGGAGGCTACAACAGGAAGCAGAGTTCAAACAGCAGCGATGAGATAACGAGGATGAGAAGAAGACAGCAGCAGACAGGTCGGTGCTGATAAACAGGCTCAAACTCCAAATCATGACAAGTGATGCAAACAGAGTTCAGTTTGTGATGATTCAGATAAAAAGAGCCTCAGTGTTCAGAGGAAGGATTACAGTCTGACAGAGAAAGCCATCTGTGACCGTTGCTGAGGCTTTTTCTCATCCTCAGCACTGACAGTGTTTGTGTAATTACTCTCTCTGCCAGAAGGGGGAGACACAGCTCCAGCCTGCAGGGAGAAATCTCTTCAGCGATATCAAGTGATTTTCACAGGTGGGCGGGACCTTTGTAAACACCTGTAAAGGTCTGCTTCAACAGTCTTAATATCTGGGTCAGAGTTTCATCAGGTTTGAAAATGTTTTCTCATTTAAAACTAGAAGAACCAGATTTAGAGTCAGGCTCATTCACAGACCTCGTGTGCTTCGTTATACCTTTGACAGATCATTTATATAATCATGTGACTCACCTGAGCTTCCAGATGTCTCTTAGCTTTCTGCTGCTGACCTGCTCCTGTGCTGCAAACAACACGTCCTGTGCAGACAGGAAGAAGAACAGTCAGAGGTGGGAATGTCAGCTCTCATCCAAGTCCAAGGACAACGTGAGTATTCCAGGTTCAGCTCCAGGACCCATGTCGTTCAGAGCTGCTGGCTGTGGTGACTCCTGAGTCCCATCTCTCTGTTTTACACACGCTCTCAGCCCTGAGCTGGACTCACCTGACACAGGTGCATGTGACTGTGCTGGTCTGTGAACACTGCAGCTGATGTTCCAGTGGATCCACTGACAGTGAGTGGGAGGAAATTACCTTTTGATTATTATTGATGCCACAGTGACGATGAGCAGCGTGTGAGCGCTGAACAGAACCAGACGGATGACTGTGAGCTCGTCCAGGTTTCCTGTGAAGAAGATCAGATATTTCTGAGCTGCTCTGCAGACCCCACACAGATCTAATATATTCCCTCCTGGATGCTGGAGCTGCAGGTTAACACATGTTGTAGGGAAGAGTGCAGCGCAGCAAAGGTTTAACATCATGCAGCTGTTTGACGGAGAGGAAAATCTGAGAGAAACTGATCACACCAACCTGCCTCCACCTGCAGGCTGTACGGCTCAGAGACAGTCTCCATGTTGGCCTTCAGAGCACAGGTGTAGCTCCCAGAGTCCTCTGCAGTCAAAGGGCTGAGATGGAGGGAGGGGCCAGTGTCTGAGAGGGCGTGGTTATCTTTGAACCAGGTGACCTCCAGTTGGTGGAAAGTGCAGCCTGAAGCACAGAGCAGTGTGACGGTTTCACCTCTGCTCAACGTTTCATCATCACTGGAGCTGATTATTCTCATTTTAGACCCATCTAAAATCAAAGTGTTCATTAGTTTGAATAAACAGTCGTTAATATTAAAGATTAATATTTGTGTGAGAATCAGGACATTTTTCTCTCACCATCAACTCTGACAGTCACTCCTGTCTTGTTAGTGAAATGTCCTTCACGATGATCAGCTTCCATCCTGAAGCGAAAGGTTGCGTTGTCTCCCTGCTGAACATCTCTGATCTGTAAAGTGCAGTTTGTCTTCATGTCTCCCAGATATTGATAACGAGGATTGATGTTTGCTGAGTTACTGTCATACACAGAGGGAGTGTTAGTGTAGCAGTACCGGTGGTTCTGACACCAGAGGACTCTGACGATCTTTAGTGGAACTTCTGTTTGATTCACTTTGAAAGACTTCAGAGGTGTGAAGGTGCAGGGGAGGGTGACAGTGGATCCTCTGACAGCACAGGTAGACGTGAAAGGATAGATCACAGTTTGACCCACAGCACCTAAAGAGGAGCAAACACAGAGCTGAGATTCAAACACAGTGACTCAGTTTAGAGACAGAAAATACAGACTGCTGTGTGTGAAGCTCTAAAACAAAGTTTCTGAAACGGAAAGAAGTCGGTTTGATGTGAAAACACAAGCAGTTACAATAAGACACATAAAAATGTTAAACAGGTCTTACCTGCCAGCAGGAACAGGAGCCCCCACAGACTGTTTTTGTCCCAAACTGCCATCCTCACGTTTTAATGAGCCGACTGAATGACTTCTTTAAACGTGCGATCAAACTGCAGCAGTGCTGATGAAGACACTGACTGACACACTGGGTTTGATTTCTTTGTGGTCAGCTCTGAACTTCCTCATTTTTTTTTACCTCTTATTAGAAAATATTGAAATTTCCTATTTGTCGCAACATTTCCTCAAAATGACCAAACAGTGGAAAAATGCTGCTGATGTGCCTCTCACCTCCCCCTCTCCAATCTGCTGTTTTTTACCGTAAACATCAGATTGAATGCTTCTGTTGAGCTGTGGTGAAAAAGAAAACCACGCTGAACATCAGCATCACACTGTGAAAGGATCTGTGGTACCCTGGAAGTTTGACCATGTTTCTGATCTTTCATTGGACAAAGCTTGAAAAGTGCATGTTTGTTACCATGTGTAATGTACTCTTATTTTTACCTACATGTGATACGTGGACCATCCTCTACTCTTTCCATCATCAGACTGTGAACACTGATGATGTGAAATTTTATCCAACACGAATCTTTCCTGGGAATGTCTGCTGGATCCTCAGCTCTCCGTTAGCTGAAACACTGGGTTGTGACGTGTGAGAGTCAGGATGTGATTGCTGTCGGTTTGTTGCCAACAGGCTGCAATCGTTCTTCTAATTTCGTCACTCCGGCTTTTGCCACGGCTGATTTATGCAACAGGTTTTTTTGTTGCACATATTTCTTTCTTTTCTAAGTCAACGTCACACGATTCAATTCAGCTTTGTTCACATAGCGCCAAATCACAACAAATGTTGCCTCGAGGCGCTCATATTGTAAGGTAAAGACCCTGCATTAACAAAGACAACAGAGAAAACACAAATGTTACCTCTGAGCTGCGCGCATGCGCAACCTGCTGACGCGGTCGCCGCGCACAAAAAATCCAACCTGAATTCAAATTAAAATAAATACGTAACAATTCATTTGAGGAGTGACGGTGGTGAGAGAGAGCGAGCTTTTACATGTGAGAGATTTGTGACGTTTAGCGTGTTTGGACTGTGTAGTTAGTGTGTTGTTTTGTGGATATTTTTGTAAGCGCCAGACGTCTGCTTTATATTTTTATTTACGATTGAGTTCATGTTTGTTTTATAATTCATAGATTCATTACATAAGTCATCTTTTCAGGATTAATAAATGTGAAAATATATGTGTTTACATAAAGTAATTTTAAGTCACTGTTTTGGGATTGGAACCTAAAAGGGGGTACCTCTCACTTTAAGTATTTAAGTGCAATAGTAGCATGAAACCCTGTGTGAGGGGGAGGAGCATGGACAGAGGGGTTAGGAGTCTCACGGTTTTCTGACCGTGTGCACATGTAGTTCTGGATAAATGCTCATTTTTTGGAACTTTCATGCTTATTTAGGAAAGAGTTCATTGTTACATCCTCAGTTTGTAATAAATAAACAGTCTTCAAATCATAATGCAACTGGAAGCATTTCTTTTGGAAACCAGGAACATGCGTCAGCCATAGACTCCTTTTGTGAACTTGGTTTATTGGAAATTACCCTACACAGTTTTAGTTTGTGCGTCAGAGCAATGAGGCGGCTGCTGAACGTCACAGTTCTGCCACAAAGCCACCAAATGCAGATTAAAGTGTAAACGCTGTCTGCAGGTGGAAACAGGAGCAGTGCTACACCTGCTGCTGTCAGGCCTGCAGGTATCAGGATGTGATTTTCTCCTTTGTAGTGGACACAAATAATTTGTGTGACTCATATTTGATGCAGAACACCTGATTGTTCTGTAAATAGTTTGAAATGGTTATAAAAACTGCCTTGGCTGCATTTTTAGGTAAATAGCTGCAACTTGGTTGTTTGCAAAACTCTGTTACTTTTTTGAAGAATTAACTAGTAACTATAATTAATTACTTTTTCAAAATAACTTGCCCAACATTGGTAATTAAATAGTGTATTTTGGAGACAAAGAGTTCCAGGACTGTGTCCCAGACCACAGCAGGAGCTTCACACAGACTCATTATACAAGTCAGAGCTTGAAAAAAATATTGTTTTCAAAATTGGGGTTTAAGTAATTTTCACTTCCAATTTGGTGTTAATATACTACACAGGTCATGGACAAGATGTTTGCAATTTTCACTGTAAGTGGGCTAATGCACTTAATTAGAAGTACAGTGGAACCCCGACTTACAAAATTAATTTGTTCCCGAGGGTCTTTCGTAATTCGAAAATTTTCGTAAGTCGAAGCACCCATCGCGTGTTTTGACTGAGGCGATGCTGAACGATAGGCTATAGGCTGCTAAGTAGAACAACAACACGTCGTTCAAGTGGAACAGCGAAGCGCAAGTATGGAAGCCAAGGGGTTGTCACATGATTTGGAAGACATTGTGGGCATTGTAGGCTCAGCCAATCAGAGCCAGCGGATTTCGTTACTCGTGCATTTTGCCGTAACACGGGCAAAAATATTGCCGTTCAGTGCCTTTGCAACTTGAATTTTTTGTGAAACGGGGTATTCGTAAGTCGGGGTTCCACTGTATTCTAACAGAAATACTTTAACAGAAGAATTAAACTGCACACGTCTGATGTTACTCACAGTGGTCCAAGGGACCGCTCAGGGTGTTTGCTCTGTGCTTCAGTCTTCCACCAACTGGAGGTCACAGGCTCACAGATGGCCACGCCCTCTCTGAAGCTCCTCCCTCATTGTGAGTAATATATTTATTAGGACATAAGTTTGATGTAATTTTAATGAAGAGTTCCTCAGAGGCCCTCCTGAAGCTGTGGGTGCTTTGACACCATTTCTCTGTTTTAACATGAGGTCAGATTTTTCTAGAACTCACCTTCAGTCCAAAAAGTTTTTCATGTATGTGGGTGAAAACAGAAACCGAACACGTGTATTTATTGAAAATCTCTTTATCACGTGACAGAAAGAAACTGCAGCAATTTATTACAGACAGTGAAATCATAACTGTACGTTCACACACAGGCTGACAAACATCAGAGAAACTTATATACAAAACAAACGGGCTTCCTGTCTCGAAAATAAACTTTACTTGGTCCCAAATAGAAATGATTTCAGATTTCTGGATTGTTCGACACACACGGAAGTGTTCCAGTGTACTCTGATTACTAACAAATGTTCTCGTCATCATAAAGTGTTTTTCATTTTTACAAATGTAGAAAAGTTTGTATAAAAACCCGTCCTTTATTAGTCTGCTGCTTCATGTTCTCTCAAATGTTTCTGAATTTCAAACTTCTCACTGATTTCATTTTCATGTTTAACGTGACTTTTTATTTCCTGAGACTTTGGAGAAATGGACGCAATTTAAAAAAACAAAAACAAGATAAAAAATATGAGACCTCAGAAATAAAGAAAAAAAAAAAACACTTTTTATAATTAAACATTTAAAAATATTAAATTTGTAGTAAAAAAACCCCCAAACAAGAATAGATGGGTGTTTGCCTTTAAACTGCAGTCCGCTTCATTTGCTGGGCATAAAATTTAGAGTTTGATGTGACTTTAGTGAAGTTTGAGTGGGTGTGTGTGGGTGTGGGGGGGGACGGAGGATTACTGAACCACGAACACATTTACAACGACAGAGGTGCCCGACAGTGCTGGAGAGAAAACCCATCAGCGAGTGACAGACGGGAGGAAAAACTTGCTTTTAACAGGAAGAAAAGGAGAATTCCTGCTCACTCAAAGAGCTCGATTCCTCTTACGTTCCAATGTTAAATCATTTGTAGGCACGCAGCATCATTTTCAAGTTCTCTAATGTTACTCTTTTTAACGATGCTGCCGGCTGCGGAGGCCTCCCCTCCACGACGCCCTCACACACCTGCAGCTACATCAGCTTCAGCCGCCAACAGCAGAGTAAAGACGGAAGAAAACCTCAAACAAACACTTTGATATTCACCCTTTCATTGTTACATTTTAACACATTCACACGTCAGCGATTAGAATCCCCAAGAGTCACTATGATTTAAGCTGATGAGCTTGAGCCCAACATCAAGGCAATAATTAGTGATAACAGTTAATAAAAGCATTAAAAGAGATCATTAAAAACTGAGCTGATTTTGCTAAATTACCCCCGATATTCATATTTGACCACACGGCATCAAAGATATCAAACACAGACAGGAAGTAAAAAAGTATGTTTAAAAAAAAGGCACAATTTCACTTTTAAAATGATGTCAAGAGTGACACAAAACATTAAAAGACCTGAAAGCTAATGCTCTGTAATGTCCAGCAGGGGGCGACGACTCTGGTAGGAAAACAAAGTCTGTCGCTCGTTTCACGTGAAAGCGTTCAAAAAAAGCGTTCATCACCAACCAACAGGTGATGTCACAGCAGCTAGGTCCATCTTTTAGATACAGGCTATGGATAAACCTGACTGGTCCACAGGGAGAAATTTAAGGAGGACTAAGGCACGTTTGGCAAAGGACCGTATTTCCACAGTGTCCGGATAAAAAACGTGAAATAACTAACTCGTCTGCATCAACTAAACGAGCGTTTATGAAACGGCCCCTGGATGGTTGATGAGCAGACGTCTCCCCCTGCTGGACACTCGGAGTCATTGCAACACGAGTAAGGCTGATGAATAATCGACTTTAACACGCTCTCAGTCTCAACCTCAGCATCGTGAGGCGTTCAGGGACACAGTTGGTACTTCAACAATCAGGAATATTTTCCTTGGTCTGAGGAGGTAAAAGTGTGCAACATTTCATTCAAATTAAAAGGAGAATATATTTTAAAATCAGGATTCTGCTGGAGAGACTCGGACCAATCGGAGGTGCCGACGCCTTCAAAAACACTTCTGTGATTCCTTCTCGTCCATCTGATTATTTCTATGACAACAGGACGATAAAGCAAAGCGTTTATCACAAACTGCGTAAAAATAAATCCTACAATCGAAACTACAGCAGAAGATTTAGTGGTTCGATGGTTTTAGTGTCTCTCGTTTTCGGCGCTCTGCACAGCGACAGGGTGATGATTTCTGAACAGAGCGCCTTCAGCGCTGGGAAAAGAACTACAAACCGGATTTACAAAGAAAAAAATGGACGCAAGGTCAGCATTGGAAGCTCCGCCCCTTCACCATCATGTTAGAGGAATATTGGGAAAAGTAATGAGCGACCTCACGCGTATGAGCAGAAAGACGCTTAAACTGTCTCGTTGTCTTTGAGTCTTTCCTCCTCTGCCGGCGTCGGGATGCCGTTAGTGTGCTCCTGCTTCTTGTCTTTGTTTAGGAAGGGAAGCCCCTTGCTCTTCACCATCAGGCCGACGTCAATGAAAAACGCCCCAGTCGCCAAGAAGCCAAAGACCTGGATGACAGAGAAGAAGAAGAGCGCTGCTGTAGGTGACCTGATAACACACACTGTCAGCCAGGAAGGAAAGAAGGAGGTATAGAAGGAAAGGAAAAGGAAGATTCAGGAGGTAGGAAAGGAGGGTAGTGTGAGTCCGAGGACGTTTTCTCACCACAGCAACGGTCGCCTGAACCAAAGGGCCGCGGTCTGCGGCGAAGACGCAGGAGGAGATGAAGAGCAGCACAGCGATGACCCCGGTGTAAATCAAGTCCTGTAAAAGAGAAGAAGAAGAAGAAGGTGAGACGAGCGCCTCCGACAGTCTCCGAGTCGCCGCCCTCAATCTGACCGGATCAATAAAACAATAAAGGTGGACTTTTCTCAAACTGGAGGCGCTGCAGCGTGACGTAAAACAGCCACACGCTTCATTTTGAGCCTTCAGTCTGGATTTTTGCAGCATGCTGAACCCTCGACTCACCGTTCACGGCCTCGCTACACTTATTAATAAAGAGCTACAATCCAACAACAGTCTCGGAATAAACGTGTGTTAAAATGTTTTTCCTGCTTTGATCCATCTGAGTTCTGACGCTCTGACTGAGTGCAGTTCAGTCTGCAGACTGTAGGTGGCAGCATCACACAGTTATATGACAGCTGCTTTTACTGGTTTTCAGCCACAGTGTGTGTGTGTGTGTGTGTGTGTGTGTTCCAGCTGTGAAGGCTGCACAGCTGCAGGAGGCAAATGAGGAAAAGCAGCTTTTTACAGTCCAAGAATCTTCATTAGTTCATTTCGATTGTTTCCAGCCTCACAGTTTCACTCTGGGACGTCTTTAAAGTTGTAGCTGCGATAAAACCAAGTTCAGACTTCAGACTTTGTGTGACTTGTTGCGGGTGTAAGGCGTGTCTGCAGATACGGTGCGGTTCACGCTTTGAGTTTGGGGCCGTATCTCGTTTTAATTCATCGTTTAGTGGGAATGAATAAGTCTAACGAGGCTGGACCGCTCGTACTCGTCTCGTATTTAAACACACCACAGCTGGTGGGCACTCGCTGTGGTACCGATGTGAGAGGTGATGTTCACAAACGTTCCCGATCACTGAGATTCAAACTCGTCCAACACTTTGAGTCGATGCGTCTGTGGAGCGACTGTGACAATCTTACATTACCTCGTTCTCACGTTGTCACAGTCACAATCGTTGGCGTCCACGCTGCCTGACAGCAGGGCGACGCCATCAGCCTTTTAGGCCTGAGTGCTAAACAGGAAGCCAACGCTGACGGCGAGGCGGTGGCTAAAATGCTTGCGTTAAGATGTGAAGCCTGAAACCTTTGGGTGACATCATGGCGGCTGCGCCAGAGTCCGATCTCAAGTTCAGCCTCTGCGCTTCTCTCATATCGACTGTTTTTTCAGCTCCTCTGTTCTTTTGTTCAGTTTCATTTAAACTACAAAGACCACACAGAGAAAACAGACACACTCGGACCACCATTAGAGTTCTTCCTCCCTCTAAGACAACTTTCTCCTGATTGGCTGCCCCTCATAAGCAGCAGGAATAAAACAGATGGGAACAGGTCACCTCTGATCACTGACTGTGGAAGTGTGGGCTTCAAATGGCTCTCATCAAACTTCCCTGTGACAATGTGCTCTTATTGTGAAAGTTCAGCTGCTGCTGTTCCTGTCTGGTGTTTCTTTGTGGGCAGACTCATGTTGAGGTTTCTCTTTATTGGCTACGATGAAGAAGAACTCTGTGGCTCGTCAGCCGTCTGAGCAGACACTGGTGTTATGAGAGCAGCGCGCTGCGGTCGGTGTCCTGTTCCTCTTTTTATTTCAGGCAGGTATCCCAAAATAAAAGTGTTTCCACACACCAAGGTGGAGCTGAGGCCTCCGGTGGAAAGAGAGCGCCGCTGAAAATCAGTGCAGCGGAAAGGCTCGGCCTTCAGCTTCCGGTTTCCTGTCCACGCTAACCTGCACGACTTTTAAACTTTTCCTCTGGAAAGCAGAGGAAGCAGCGTCTCTGGCAGTAGAGTTAAGGCTGACACCAAAACGCCGAAGCTGCTCCACCATTTCTCAACGATCAGCCTTTAAACGGCTGCAGATACCAGCCGTGAACTCACGCCAACTTTACTGGACCAAACTCTTGATGCTCTGACCCCTCCCCCCCCTCGCATCCAATCCCACGCTTTCCTGGTTCAAAGTTCAGAGCAGGTTTTTTCCACGTGGACGTGAAAATGAGGGAACGCTTTAATTACTTTAATCTGAAGTTATTTTTGAGCATCTTTATTTAGGTGGCTCATTTCCACGTGAATGATTTAACAGGGAGGTGTCGTTTGACTGGCCAACTTTAAATCCCATCATAAGGTGGGGGCGGCCTGGTTTGTGCTCAGCCAATCAGAGAGGCACCACTCTAAAGGGGAGGGCGAGGGCTCGATCGAAGCTGGCACCTTCATTAGTTTTGAGAACAGCTGGTGCACTCGCAGCTCCACATGCAAACGTTTTCCACCTGCTGAGTCTGAATTTGCAAAAAGAAAATCGTCCGCTTCTCGTTTTCGAGTTTCACTGCACCCACGCTGTAAGATGAAAGACTGAGCGGGAAACATCGTCTGGAAGTGTCATCAGTGAGAGACTAAAATAAACCGTCTGTTTTCATTTTGGTGCGAGACGACAGCGGAGCTCACAGGAGGATAGCCGGGACAAACGGCACCGCCACGCATCCTCCTCACACTGATTTTACTCGAGTACTCACACGAGTACCCGACTCCCTCAGAGTTACTGACATCACAGACAGAAAGCACGCTGCTCTGATGCTGCAGCTCAGTGAACCAATGCAAAGACAGTTTTTTTTAGTCAAGTAAAGGTTAAAAATAGTAACAAAAAGTTCCTCATCTGTCCAGAAATTCAAAACGATGCAAAATTAAATGCGTAAAGTGAAGTCAAAGGACTGGATTATGAATAATACGGACCACGAGCATCATGTGTTGCTGGGTTAAAGCCAGCTCAGCACTCTCTGGACAGATGCTCCGACAACATGAACGAGTGCTGGGCCGACTCGGGTTTACACTCACGATCTGTGACTGTGGAAGCCAAACTCGGGTTACTTTGAACATGTATGTAGCGACCTGCTCCTCTAATGACTGCCGGTCAGGTCGTTATTGTAGTTTGAAGTGGGCTTGAACAAAGACCACCAAAGATAAAAATGTGCTCTGAAAGAGGAAGTGACTCTAAATAAAGCCAGACATGAACTCTGTTCAGATTCAGAGACTGTTTAACACTCAAAGCTCAGTGACCTTTCCAATACATTATTTTCTCTTCCTTTGTTATTTTTAATTTCACTTTGAATTATCTTGAGTGAGGCCAGCTGTTTCCAGCCTTAATGCTAAGCTAACCTGCAGCCGGAGCGTTCATCTGAACGTCCGACTCTCCTCACGCGAGCGGAGAAGAGTGACTGAAACGTGATCTCCAGGTTCTTACCACAGTGGGCCAGGCCTCGATGTGAATTTTTTCGTGCAGCTTAGTGGAAAGGAGGACGAGCAGCAGCAGGGTGAAGAGGAAGGCCGTGCAGCTGACGAACTCAAAGAAGTAGAGAGGAGAGCAGGTGAAGCAGCTGTCCACCGTCTCCTCCAGGACGAAGGCAATGAAGGACAGCGCCTGAGGGAGAAACAGGAAGTCAGCACAGGTGAGCATAGAAAAGAAATATGAGTCAGGGTGTGCCTCAGGGATCGCTCCTGGGACCACTCCTGTTGGCTTCATACATCAAACAGTCGGCGTGTTAAAGCGAGATGTTCTCCTAAAGCAGAGACCGACCTGTGAACACTACTGTGAATCTGTCACAGCCTGTGAAACCACGGCTGCCCACTTACTCGGGACAGTGCTGTGCAGAGATTCTCGTGATGCGTCTTTTACTAGTTGAAGAAAAATATCATCTATGGATGTGCAGGTTCATCAAGTCAAACCTGAGTCTTACAATAAAACGTGTAGTTTCAGTGGACCGGCCCACTCAGGATCAAAGTGGGCTGCAGTTTGACATCCCTGCGTTAAAGCACGAACAATGATAACAATAATGATTATTCTCATATTTTGTCATTTTGATGATTATGAAGAAATAATTGCATAAAATCTTTTGTTTCACTTGTCTGCTCCCGGCATCGAACGCTACGACACACGGGGAGAAACTGACCCGACAGTCACCACTTCCTCTTCCTGTAGGAAACTGAGACCTTCAGCCTCTGTCAGCTGCTGCCTCGTGTATTCATCTTTTCGTCCTCTTATCTGAGACGATGCCAGCTTATTTGATGAAACGTGACGTCTCTTTCCAGTCTGAGCAGCTGCTGGCAGTTTCAGGCCGGCGTGACAACACAAAGGCGCCAGCTCTGCTGCGTTTCATTAGAAGTTGTGGTCGAACCGCTCCGACCGCTCAGATCTGTGTGGGCGGCAACAACAGCGGCTGCTCCACACCAGCAGCCGTCGCAGGGACGCCCTGAGCACATCTGCTCTCAGCAGTTTTTATAAAAAGAAATACTGGTGTTGTGAATGTAAACTGACCTTTAAATGACTCAGAGCAGTGCAGTGCAGGAGGACGGCTGATGTGGAGCTTCCTGTAACTGCTGAAGGAGGTAGTCAGGACCACACCAACTCTCTGACCACTTATCAGGACAGAAACTTTAAGAAAGGACACTAGTGTGCTCTGATTGGTCCAGACACACGATGATGTGTCGATTGCACTCTCGAGAAAGTCCAAGCTGCCAGATTTCCTCCCTGTGAAACGTTCGAGGAACGTGTCAGACCTGCACACCTCCTTTCTGCAGGTGATGCCGTCCCGTCGGCTTCTTCACACCACGACCTCCGGGTTTGTAGCCGAGTGTGGAGCAGCTGGGACGAGAGACGGCAGCGTCAGGCCTGAGGCCACGTCTCTCTGCAGAGCCCTCCCTCTGAGCTCACGGTGGTTGGAAGGTGGGACGTGAGATGACTGAGAGCACGTCTACGTTCCAACGCTCACCCGTGGTCATGAGGTAGTTACTAAAAGAATAAAATCACGAGTAAAGCTGCAAAATGAGCATAAAGACAGAGCTCAGAGTAGAGTCGCCGCTCGTCCAGACCCAGGAGATCCTCACGCCAACAGATAAGCACCAGGAACCAAAGTCGGGATCATCAGGAACCAGGAGGAACAAACACATTTAAATATGAACTGTGTCTGAGTCTGTGCTTTAAACAGCCGTGCACGTGTGCAGGGATACTTTCCTCTCACTGTCGAGTGTTTGTCCTCGTGGTTAAACCGAACGCCAGGCTCTGTCTCCGTTACAGCGGCGAGTTTAACTGTAGGAATATTCCATGTTAAAGTGAGCCTTAGGTTATAAAAAGGCTTTGTGCTTTTCTTCAGACAAACCCAGAACCACAGAGCTAACAGCAGACCGCCTGACGTCAGCGGGCCGAGAGCGGCGCCGATACTTTTATCCTTCAGTCAGAAACACCGACATGACTCATTCTCCTTCAGTAATCTGATTACATGTTCTGACACTGTTCTGTACCACCAGAACATTTTTAGGGACGCATATTTCTTCATTCTAGGAGCAGAAAACACGAGACGTGAGAGAATCTGAGTGTTTCTGTAAAAACTGCCACTGTGTTTGTGCCCATCATTAACATCCTGCACGTGCTGAGTCATCTGCTCTCACTTCCCCACTATATGAACTATACCAACATAAATATGCAAAGATTGAATTCCACCATCACTGTCATCAGTCAGGCTGCTGCCCCCGTGCTGTTAACATTAATCTCCAAGTCAAATCAGAAACACAGCTGTAGGTGCAACGTGGAAATCAAAAACCTTCTCGTGCACCTCTGCTGTTTTTATGTCACTCTGTAGAAGACCTCCACCGTGTGTCAGTCACTGGTGCTGGATCTCCTCCATCGTGTCCAAGCTGGTTTATTTTAGGGAACACAAAGAGGCGGGCGAAAACGCTCTCGCCCCGGGGCGGTAATGTGGAACTCCACGCTGACAGCTTCGTCTCACCTCCGATGTACAACCTCAAAAATAAATCTGAGGTCTTAGGGTTGGAAACTGTGGATGAAATTGAGGTCACCTGGAACAGAAAGTCGAAGTTTGCTCTGATTTGAGGCCTGCGGTGAAACCGTTTTTTTCCAATGAGCTGCACTCACTGAATTGTGATGCACACAGAGTCATTTTGTTCCACAATGACCCTGAAATATGACAAACTGCTCAGGTCACTTTGATGGTCCCTCCTATTACGCTTTAACGGGTTAAAATGTGAAGCAGCTTTTAGTGTCTTTGCTCGTGAACACCTGCGCTCATTTAAATCAGAGCTTTACGCTCCACTAAGCTTCACTACAACAAGTCCAGATCCTTTCAGTGTCTTAGACGTGTTTTGTTCTTTATGGCCCTCTTTTATGAACGCTTTAAACAGCGCTGCAGTAAACTCCATCGACACCCGGCTGCGCCTCTGCGGTCGCTCGTGTGAAACACAGCAGCTCTTCTTTTCCTTTCATCTTGCTGTAAAAGCAGAAGTCTGATGGTGTTGCAGTAATGAAAACACTGAAAGTTCTGACTCTTCTCAAAGAAGCCGTCCCATTTCCCACAAAATAAAAATGCGTCACTCGTGAAACGCTGGATTTTAGAAACCTGACAGATGTACACAGGCCAGCGTGCACACCCTGAAATCACCCCGAAAGACTTCCTGTTCAGCACGGACAGGTGAGACGTGACCCGGTGCGAATCAGCTGACGTATCACACTGGGGTTAAACTCACACAACAGCAAGTCACAGTGGGAATCCCCGCACGAGTCTACAGTGAAGCTGCTGTTAAAAACTCACTCAGTACTTCCTGTCTGCTTCACAATAAACAATTTGCCACTGAGACAATAGAAAGCTTTTATTGTGAAAGCACCTGGAGAGGCAGGGATTGAAGCTGGACAACAGCAAACACGATGCTTTAACCTTCAGACCACCAGGAGGCGCACGTGTGTGCTTGTTAGCGATTCTCATGAATCTGCGCAGCAACTTTCACAGGTTATTATATTTTTTCTAACATGATTAAAACATGAGGATCATCTAAACGATTTATAGGATTTATGCAAAAAACTGATTAATGTCAGCGATTGTTCGAATCTCTCCCAGCTGAAGGGAACAGGAACACAGCGTCCTCTGCCTGCAGTCATCTTCAGACATTTACACATCTAATGCCTACATCCACCCAAACGATCAGCTGTTGTAACTACACCTCTGTGGATGAACAGGCTGGAGGCAGACTGCACATGCATGTGGTGACTGGGGTTAAGTGTAATGCAATGCTACGTGCTGGTTTTCAAACCTGTAGTTATGAGGGGCAGCCAATCAGAAGTTTAGATGGACAGAGGCTGAGTATGGACATAAACATGGATTATTTTGAGCTGTGACTCATGCAAAGCTGCTCTGGTGGAGCCCACATGGAAAAACATTAACCTGGGCCTCCTTCAGTCTGTGGCTTTCAGTTGTTTCAGAGTTTCAGTTTATTTTGCAGGAAGGTTTCACAAAGATCTGACCGCACATCCTCTTTCTGCCCAGCAGCCACCCGCGCCAGCTCCATCCAGACTCCCGGGGCCGGATGCAGGCGTCGTCCTCCCACCGAACACCTCACTGAGCTGTTGCAACAGCAGCTCTGAGATCTGCTAACGACAGCCAAACTGACCGCTCCGCAATACTTTCGCTTCCCGTTCTGCAGCTTCCTGAAGAGCTGCTGGATGAGGAAGATCCAGTCACAGAGAGGTCACACACAAACACACCGACTGGTTCCCTCGCACAATGGAGCACGGCTAACGAATCATCATCATCGCACTGATGCATTGCACCTGCACACGTGTGGTACATACAGCAGCATGTTGACACGCGCTTCCTCATGCCCCTGCAGACAGCACGGCACGTTCCCCGACTGGCTGCTGGAGGTCAGAGGTCAGATGTAGAGAGAGCGCTGCACCAGAGTGAGTGCTCTGGTCCTGAACAGATCGCAGACGTGTCTCCAAACACTCGCTAACTGCTCGCAGTGAAACTGTCGGTAACTTTTGCCATATCGCTGCACAAAAGCAACAGATATACAATTTTCCCTAGCAACCAGTGGTTGCCATGCAGCTCTGAGAGCAATAAAAACATCCTCACTCCGGTGCACACAGGTCAGGACACAAAAGGATTCAAGTCATACATATAAATGTGTTTCCCACCTGTGCGAGTACAACGCCAGATGGGATAGTCGCCGCCCCCTACTAAAATGGACAGGAACATGACATTTGTTTTGCTGTGTGTATGAATATCTGCTTCATTCACTGATGCAGGGATGCTTTTAAAAATTCAGCTTAAAAGCAGCTGACACAGATTTCGCTTCTTGTTTTTGGAACCATGACATAAACCCGACACTCACAGATGTCAGCACGTTTCACGCCGTGAGTGTTTCCGTGCAGTTGTTCGGTGCGTGGCGGTAACACGGTTTATCTAAGAGCGTCTGACTTCAGCAGCAGGTTGTGTGTTGCTGTTGGTTCAGACTAGGGCTGGGCCGTATCATACCGTTCACGGTAATACCGGTATAATGTTAGGCAGCGATAGAATATGGGTAAAACGCGCATGCGCAGTGCCTTTGTTTTCATACACACATGGCGGAAAAAGCATGGTGGCGACGGAGAATGAGGAGGGTGAAAGCGGATCGTTGAATGAAACGGATGAACCAGAACTGGTTTGTAAAAATGCTGCAACTTCAGTGGTGTGGAACTGGTTTAGCTTTCGTCCGTCAGATACACATCAAAGCACTATTTTTGGTAGAGCATGCTAGCGGGCCGTCGTTATTACCGTGTTTTTTGGAAAACACGGCAAACTTAAAATCAATCCTTTGATTTTTCTGAAAATTCACAGTGCCCTTATAATCCCGTGCGCCTTATGTATGAATTCTGGTTGTGTTTACTGACCTCGAAACGATTTTATGTGCTACACGGCGCTCGAAAATCTGTCAAATGTTTTAATACGACTTTGCTAAGCTACGAAGCCGCACCGCTTGATGGATTGTCGGAGCATTACGGCTATCGTAGGCAGGAGCCTCGCGGAGTGATACGTACTGTGCTACAACATAATATTACCGTATTGTGTGTGTATAACCTCTTTTTAAGTTTTGTGGATATTATACATGGTTATGCTGAGGATATGTCGGCCAGTTTTTACTGGAAATGCCTTTTGGTTAAACTGTCAGCAAGGAATTTGCATTTTCACTGTTAAATCTTTATATAACTTTAATGCACATAAAAAACAGCTGCTTGTTTAAGTGAAAATACATTATTAGTGCAAAAAAACCATCAAAGTTGTGGAGTTGTAAAGTATTTCGTCTAGTGTCAAATATATCGTCAGTTATATCGTTATCGCAAATTTTCAAACGTATATCGTGATAAATATCTTTGGTCATATCGCCCTGCTCTAGCTCAGACGACTCTTCATCTGTAAAGAGCGCGCAGCCAAACTGTGAAAGAGGCGGCACCACCAGGGTTTTCAGATCCAGCTTCATGTCCTCCAGTGTTGCTGTGGTAATATCACCGCTGTAAACATCATTACATACATGTACACAGGCGCATGCGTAATTCTGCTCTGCAAATGTTTTGTTTCTGAAGTACTTCGTACCAAATAGATGAGCAAATAATCAGCAACTCTTGTTGTTGTCTGCTAGTCTGCTAGTCCCCCAGGACGGTGGGGGTGCTGCCGTCCACCACCGGCTGCTGCAATACGTGTGACTGAAGCACAAGAGACTGAAGAGATGTCAAAAACCATCACAACGTGAACTGGATCAGAGGCGGAAACACGGGACAGGATGTGCTTGGGGGAGTTAGTTAGCAGCAACCGATCTTTCAGACTAAGAGCGAGGGGATCCTTCATGAAACAAGACTACGCCGATGACAGATCCTTCCTTTGGAGTTATTAAACACGGGCAGGTCAGCACTTCGTGAGATCAAACTAAGACACATCAGCTCTGTTCAGGCCTCCGTTAAACATCTGGTTCCAGCTGCAAACCCCGTTTCAAACAGATCTGCAGGAGAGTGGAGCAGCTTCCTGTCTGATTACTGGCAGTGGACTGTGAACGCACCACAAACTGCGGAGGCATTTCCTGTGCTGAGCAGCCTGAAGGGAGGCCGTGTGAGGAGCGTGCTGCACATGCTAAACAAACTGAGGTGAAAGCACAAGTCCACCTGGTTTAATCCTGAAAGCAGCGCTCAGGTGCGCAGAGTTGTTTTGGTCTCGGTCCAGGAGGATTTGTCCACAGCGATGATATTATTGTTGGTTACCTTCATCACTCCTCGCCTATTTTAGCATGTTTAAAAAAGTCTGCCGGGACATTACAGCATCACCTTACCTGCATGGATCCAACTCAGGTGTACAAATGCTCACAGAGTTACAAGTCTTTTTTTTAAAAGCAGCAAACAAGTCGTCATCATCGTTAACAGACCGGTGATGAGTGCAGACTGTGTAATTTGGAACCAGTTCTGGATTCCTGTCACCATTTCTCACGCTCACAGTGTTTCCTGTCAGTCAGCTGAGGGCCATGAGCCTGCAGAGACTCGCAGAGGATCGACTCTGCAGCCGGTCGCTTTCGGTTTTTGGGGGGTTTCCACAGTAACGACCCTGAAATGAGCTGAAACTAGAATAGATCCTGTCAGCTACACAGCTGGGCTTGGCCACCAAGACATCACTCGTCGCTTCAGGTTGTTTTATACGGTCCAGCCTGCAGATGGTCAGTGGTGACTTTTCTCTGGGCTGTACTGTTATGATCTGCAGGCCCTGTGGGTTTGCATGTGCGTTTCTTCACTGCTACTCCTTCTGTAGCTCTGACATGTAAAGAGCTGAACTCTGTTTCACCAACACTGAGCTGCAGGAGAACCTGAGTGTTTGACTCTGACTGAGGATCACTGCACATGTGCATAATTCATGGAAGTCACAGAGCAGCAGCAGCAGCCGCTGCATTGTTTTCCTGCACAGTGGAAACATCAGACCCACAGCAGAGAGTCAGAGGTGAGGGAGCAGAGACAAAGAGTCTTTTAAGACATCTGAGGCAAAGTTTCAGCAACATGTCAAACACAATCACAGTTTCAGCAGCTAAATAATGAATCTTTCCTCTCTGAAGCATCAGAAACCTGCTTTTCTGTCACAGCTTTCAGACTGAGCTACTGTTCACCACACCGGACAGGAAACTGGGCACCTCTCCACAGGAAGGGCCCGGCGTCGGCCCGTCTTCCTGCAGGGGCGCGATCCTCGCTGTTAAAGGAAGTTTAAAGAGCGCGTGCAGGTCGGGCCAGAGCCTGAGAGCGAGCAACAAATATCTGAAACTTATTCTGAAGGACGATTTAATCATTTACCAACATTAATGTTTAAATAACCCCAATCTCTATATTTCTTATTCCAACTAAGTATCATTGATTTAAAATAAAAACAACTTTTAATTATTTAATTTTAAATCTGAGGAAGGTCATGATTTTTTTTTTAACTGAATATTTTACTTGAACAGTTTTAATTGAAAGTCTGCAGACGTGCAGCACACAGAGGACACTGATGTCAGTGTCAGCTCATAGAGCAGCTCAGTGTAATCCAAACAAGTAAAGAAGTGAAAACAATGAAGCTTAATTTCAGCAGACTCAGACTTTTACGACACACCTGCAAACACACGTTTAAGTTTTGGCCATTTCAGTTTCAGCCAATGAGCTGAGACGATGAGGAAACCCTGAAGGTTTCACACAGTTTGTGTGTTTGCAGGTGTGAGTGAATGCTCCTGGTGCTCCTTGTAAGTGTGGATGGACTAAACGAAAGCATCTCATTGGCTAATGAAGAGTCACATGAGCATCTTTGAACTCACCACTTCAACAACTTTTAGGATAAAGCGGTTTCTGTCCAGGAGGTCTGAGGGGATCAGGCAGAAACTCTTTCCGGGGTTTGGGGTCGTGGTGGGAGTATAAACTGCTTCAGCCATGATGGAGCTGAGAGGGAGAACAGAGACGCATCAGATCACAAACACCACACACTCATGGTTTCTGCTCTAAAAGGGACAAAAACCTGCAGCACTAATATTTCAGAGCCATAAATGTCACTCGAATCTCACACCAGAGGCCGGCAGCACGAGGCAGGACCTGCGGCTTAGAGGAAACTTCAGGTTTACCTGGACTGTCAGGTAGACCTGAAAGGATAACCGCAAAGATACATCACCATGGCAACATATGCTGCTGCCCCAACCTGCTCTAGGGCAGGTTACGTTCAACGCTGGTGTTCCTACAGCTGGGCTTTATTCAGCGGAGTCGCTAAGTTCCAGCTCAGCAGGTTTCATACATAAAAAATTCCTTCAGCACAAAAACTGTTAAAGAATCCAGACGTGGCTTTTTTAAACACACTTCAAGTCAGGCGTGCTCAGCATCAGTTACCATGGTGATGATGAAAAGAGGACTGAAAACTGTGGCTTTAAGCTCGCTAACCCGTTAACCTCGCTTTGTATTTGCAGGCCTGAGATCTGCCAGCTCTCAGGACAGCAGCGTTATTAAAGCTCGTCCCACCATCAGAGCAGCAGCAGACTTCATCTCTGCAGCAGCCTCAAAGTTCACAAAGGAGGAGAACCGGAAACAGCACCAGCACACAGTCCGCCTATTCAGGGGGTCTGGGGTCAAAGCTCACGTTTAGGGACACACGTCACTGAATCCTGTTTTACGTCACATTCAACGGGAGACGAAGTCATTTTATAATATCTCAAATGCTCGCCCACTTCCACAGGAACCACGTGACCACGTTTAAAATCACACCAACAACCTTTATTCATCTGTTTAATAATAATAATAGTAATAATAATAATACCCAGCTGCTCCTAAACAGCAGGTGGGATTACAGGTTTTTAAAACGCTGAATGAAGTTAAAGCTGCTGAGCAGAAAACTAAAGCAGTCACAGAGAAATGATGGTGGCTGTGATTTGGATTTAAGGACAGATTTAATGTATTTATGTCCAACGAAGGGAAATCGCTGCTTCAGAGCAGCCGAAACATTAAAGTCCACCTTAAAAAACAAACAGTGAAAGAAAAAAAGCTCAGCTCTAAATATGGCGTCAGGCTCGTTTGTCTTCATAAACAGCAATAAGGTCGACATGACGTCACGCAGTACAAATGAAGTGAAAAGCGCTAAAAGGTCACTGAATGTATTTCTGCACGCGTCCGTCCGCACTTCAGCCTCCGTGGAGCTTCTCCGTGGAGCTGTGGGGACATTTCAGATCAATTTCTCATTTTCACAGTAGTGAAAGCGAAAGCGATCGGGGCAGGTGAGCACAGCTCAGGTGTGATAAGAGCAGTTTACGAAGCCATTAGCCAGCCGGCCATATTTGAACCACAACACTGAACTGTAATGAGAAATGCTGATAATGAGCGAGTTTGTGATTATAGACAGCTACAGGTCCAGTTAAAGAGTGTCCCGACAAACTGAACACACTGCACGCCCCTACTCTGCAGATTATTCGGTGATAAACCAACTTTTTAAGCCTACACGGCCCGCGATCAAATACACGACGAAGACGAAGAGGCTGCTGCCGAGATGAAGAGCGGCTCGGTCACTAAATATTTAAAGATTCTGCGAGCATTTTATTTCAGCGCTTTTCTCCAGAAACGACCCTGGAAAATAAAATTGACCTAATTCTGAATGAAGTCTGGCGTGCGTCGCACTTCCTCGTGAAACGGACGCGCTGTGGGCTTCGTATCGACTTTTGATGGTGGCTTGAAATCTGCGTAACGTAACCACTAAAACAGGAAGTGAGGATAAAGTTTGAAGTCGATAAAAACGCGAATGTTCAGAAACAAACTCACCGTTCAGTTTTCTGCAGCTGAGGACGAAGATTAAGTTTCCAGCTGTAAAGTTCAGACTCAACTCGAAGCCTTCTTCCTCTCTAATATTACTCAAACTTCCGCATTCTGCCCTGCCGTGCCTAACACACCGGGAAGATTTTCAAAGTAAAGGTGCTCAACGCTAGTAACAAGGAAAGAGTTTCAAATAACCAAAATAAGACAGAAAGGCGTGAAAAGGTGACACGAAACGTGAAAAGAAACAAGAATGAAATGAATCTTTAAAAAAGGTGACAATAAAAGGAAATAAAGTCAAATCAGAGAAAAGTTACAAAATAAAACACAAAGTGATCAAAACCAGAGAGTGACAAAAATTCAGAAAAAGGAAATAAAGTTAAAAAAGAGGAAAAATCGAAACAAAATAAGATGTCAAGTATAAATAAATAAGGTGATAACAAGACAATATTAAGACATGAACAGGCAAAAATAAGAAAAAAAAGACTAAGACAGTGTCAGAAGAAAAACAATGGACTCGAACAAGAAACATGTTACCAAAACACAAAGTGAGCAAAAACAGATAAACTGGACCAAAACAGTATTCAGCACAATAATAATAATACTAATAGGTTCAATAAACTTGCTTTTAATAATTGTAAACCATCTCTACCATCAACTGTTGAAGGTGTTTCTGGGGCAGATAACATTGCAGCGTTATGGAGACAGCATTACAGTGCGTTGTTTAACTGTATAAAAAGTGAACCATATGAGGACAATTCTGACATGAGTAATGACACAATAAGTGTAAGGACACATGAAGTATATGAAGCCATTCATAGATTATCTGATAATAAAGATTCTGGTTTGAATCACATCACTGCAGAACATTTAAAACATGCTGGTTCAAGGCTCCTCTTCTAGAGCTCTGCTTCACTGGGTTTATGATTCATGGCATATTACCAGACTCAATGCTGTGTATTTTACTGGTACCAGTTATGAAGGACAAAGCTGCAAAAGTGAGCTGTTTGGATAATTATAGGCCGATTGCACTAGCCAGTATTTTATCTAAGGTGTTAGAAAGAATCTTGTTTGACAGACTTAGTGTGTTCATCTTTTCTCTGGATAATCAGTTTGGCTTCAAACCAAAGCACAGCACTGACATGTGCATATATGCACTCAAGGAAATAGTCAGTTTGTATAGGGCTAAAAATTCATCTGTCCTCATGTGTTTCATTGATGCCTCTAAGGCTTTTGATCGAGTGAACCACAGAAAGCTTTTTGATAAACTGAAGAGACGGGGAGTTCCTCAATACATCGTGAGGATTCTCTCTTACTGGTACGCTCATCAGAACATGCAGGTTAAATGGGGAAGCAGTATTTCTGCCCCCTTTGGTGTCAGCAATGGTGTCAGACAGGGTGGGATTTTGTCTCCAATTTTATTTAATTTATATGTTGATGATCTGTCCATACAGTAAAACACTGATAAATCATCTCATGTATGCAGATGACCTGAGTGTTTTTAGTCCAAGCAGTGCTGGGTTACAGGAGTTTCTTAATGTCTACTGAATATGGTGTGCAATATGACATAGAGTACAATGCTGCTAAAAGTGCTGTTTTGATATGTAGAACCAAGCAGGATAAACAGCTAAATTTCCCTGTTTAAACTGACCCCAAAAACTCTTGAAGTTCATAAAAAGGTGAAATACCTCGGTCACTTTATAACTGAGCAAATGAATGATGATGATGACATATACAGACAACGGTGTAAGCTCTATGTGCAGGCAAATGCTATTGCACGCAAATTCAGCTTTTGTTCACTTCCAGTTAAAGTGGCTTTGTTTAAAGCGTATTGCACACCGCTATATACTGCCCCCTTGTGGTCATCCTACAAACAATGTAGCATGCAGAAGCTGCATGTTGCATATAATGATGCGATGAGAATCCTTTGCAGGAGACCTAGAGTGGGTAGTGCCAGTCAGATGTTTGTAGCTGTGGGTGTTTGGACTTTTAAAGCACTTTTTTTTTTCTTTTTTCTTTTTTTTTTTTCCCCTGTCCCGTTTGGATCTTTAGCCATCAGAACTGTTGTCTTAAGGCCAAGAGAGATGCCAAGCGGATTTACTTTACCAAGTGGATCATCATGGCCTTGCCATATTGGTCCATTTGATTGACCTTTATTATAATTATGTATTTATTTTATTTTCGGTTGTTACAGTCGGGACAGACATCACTGGGGGAGGACAGGGAGAAAGAATGAAAGAAAGAGGGAGAGAAAGAAAAATAGAGGGGAGAAGAGATGGTGAGAAAGGGGAGAAGAAAGAAAGAGAAAACAAACAAAACACCTGGATCACCTGTATGGAGAAAAAAAAACAGAAGAGAAAACAAACAAACAAAAAACAGCAACATAATAAATACAGCACCATCACAATAAACTAGCTAGCAGTAGATAACAGTAGATACTAAATATTAAATGTTATTGTGCAGCACGCAAGATAGACAGCACACAATGTGCTTTGAGGTAGCAGCCAAGAAAGGTGTAGTTTGTGTCTGTGAACACCCGTGTGTACACCTGTGTGGATAAGCATGCTTGTATTCCAAAGGTTTCTCCATGTAACGGTCTGCTAGGGAGTGTGGGGAGCCATAGCCCCGTCCCCCAGGGCATGAAGCAGGTATGGAGGAGATCCAGGCTCCAGACATCCAGAGGCCCCAGAGTACGAGGACCCAAGGAGGACCACCAAAGGGGGGGAACCGTGCCACCCTCCTGGGAAGAGCTGAGTAGAGCCCCAAACGAGAGGTCACCCAGCAGCCACAGAGCAGAGGCCAGAGGGGGTTGCAGTGGCGTGCCCGCGGGCTCTGCCGGCAGCCAGCTGCGCCAGAGAGGACCGAGCTTCAGGCCCAGAGGCCAGAGGCCTGAGGACACCCCACCCCCCGGAAGGGGCCCAGCCGGGCCACAGGCGCCAGGCCCCGCCAATCGGCCACCAGGAGTGAGCCGGTACATACATGAGTGCCCAGCCCCAGTCGACAAGAACCACCAACACCAACTGAGGGCATCAGCCACCGGCAGGGAGTGTGGTGAGGGGAGATAGGCCTCCGTACTTTGGAGGGCCTGAGATGTTCCCAGAGAGGTGGAGTCTAAGACCCAACCTGACATATAGACACAGACGAACAGGCGCACGCAGACTCAAACGTGCATTCCCACCCCCATATACACAACCAAATACTCGGCACTTACCCAACGTGTAGACAGACACAAATAGACACTGCACAGACAATCACACTCCCCAAACATACTCTATATCCCAGGTCCAGGTACCCCCGCCCCCAGAGGGGCAAGCCGCACCTAGACCCAGGAGGTGTAACCCTTCTCTCTGGGGTGGAGGCAAGCGGACCGCCTCCTTATCTGCAGTAGCAGGGAGGCCCCGCATCACAGACCCCAATCTGACGGCCAGCACCTCCTCCCAGCCCCCCAGCCCTGACGGTTAACAGAACCGGGGTGAGTGAAGACCCCAAACCTCCCTCCGCCCGCTCATATGTAGTGTTGCTGTGTGCTGTTCTAAAGTGCATTTAAAACACAGGAGGGCATGGTGCTTCCTGCCAGAGAGCAGCACGGCTCCTCCCGAAAACCCTCAGTGTCTATATGCATTAAAATTGAGGGTAGGGCACCAGCGCCAGAGGTGGGTTGGAATACACCGACCATCCTCTGGATGCTGTAAAACGTGCCCACCCCCAAGGCCCTATATGTATGTGTTATGTGAGAGTGTGAGTAATGTGGATGTCTAGGTTGCAGAATAAAATTGAGGCACAGGTGGCCAGAAGGGGACAGAGGGGGAGTGCCTCCCCTGCACCCTGGTGACATATCTGCACCCCAAGCCCTGCGTGGGTGGGTGGGTGTGGTAGAGCGGGAAGAGGGAGGTAGCTGAGGATGGGGAGGAGGAGGGAAGAAAGGGAGGGGCAAGCGGCCCCTCCCTGGGGCCAGCTCCCCCGCTGACCCCAGTAGGCACCCCCAACTCTGGAACCCACCAGGGCAAGGGGGCCCAGGCCCATCCGGACCAGGGCCCACAGCAGCAGCAACGCCCAGCCCTACAGAGTCCGGGGCAGCCCACCCGATCCCACCGCAGAGAAAACTGCACCCACCCCATCATCCAATCATCTCCCAAACTACACAAGACAATAGACACCCAGGTTGAGTTCATTCTCTACCTCTCCTATATCTCTCCCCCACCTGCAAAGTGAGCTCCTGTAGAGAGGAGACCACCTGCAAAGATATAACAGCCTCCCCACCAGTTAGAGAGCCCCCTAGTTGGGCTGATGCACCAGAGGTCCCCTGCACTGGGGCTGAGCCCCCCTGCACCCACCCGCCCACAGCCCCGGCGACACAACAGCTAGGACCCAAGCCCCCAAGGCCGTGCCAGCACCCCAGACCGGGGGCGGAGCACCCCCAGACCCCCAAGCCTCCACGCCCGTCCCGGACCCACCCGGGGGCAGCCAGGCCACCAGGCCAGTAACCAACGTCCACCAGTACAGACCCTCCCCCATCTCCGCTGTACGCAGCCACAAGGAAAACACCATCTAGGAGCCATCAGAGCCCCTAACCAGGTCATGGCCACATCCCCCGGGCTTTTAAAGCACTTTTAAGAAAGTTAATGTTCAATTTTAGAGAACGACTGGATGGCTCTAGTAACAGTGTGATTTTAGCACTCACAGATCCGACAGTGAGTGGTTCCTGTTACTCATGCAGTCTGAGGAAGCAGCGGTTGAAGCGTTTGAGTATTTACTGTAATTACAGTAATTGTGCTTTATGTATATTATGGTTTTTATATTTTTACAAATGTTTTATATTTATTTAATTAAATATATATATATATTTTAAGGTTGTGTTTTGGGGGTTTTTTGTGTGTGTTTCTGTCTTGTTTTTATGGACAGGAAGTCTGCCAATAAAGATTGAATTTAAACAAATATATAAAAACGAGTGACAGCAGGACGAGGTCTGCTCTGCTTCTCAATGTACATGCTGTTATTAATTATTATTAATGCTACTGAACAAAACCAGGTTTACCTATAAATAAAGCAACATGTGGGAATTATAACTTTAGCTGCAGAATAAGAAACAACCAAAGGGTTCAAATACAAAAATGTACAAAATGATTTTTTCATCCACAATATAATGGAGTAAAAATATACAACCCTACTAGAGCACACGTTTAGGATAAACACATCACCAACAACAAAAATAAAAAGTAGAAAATTGAAGAGAAAAAAATTAATTCATAAAAAACAAAAAATGAAGAATCATAAGTTATATATATATATATATAAAAACAACGCAATTTGCAGATAAATAGAAACGGAGTAGAGAAAAAACAATTTCATTTACAAAAAACAACAAAGCGAGAAAGAACCAAATTTAACAAAAACAAACAAATAAACAAAAATCTGTGAAGGTAAAGGCAAATTCAAAAATAAATAAATGAACAAATAAACAAAAAATATTCATAATTTAAAAATACGGGAAGAAAAAAATGACCTGAATTGAAAAAAAAGCTCGTAAATCTGTAGGCAGATATAAAAATATAAATTTGTATTTTTTTACTGCCCGTGTCTCTGATCATAATGTGAACCTTACTGCTTTATTATAAATGAGTAAGGTCTCACAGCTCGGTCCGCGCCGCTCCTCCGGCTCTGCTGCCCGGCCTGTGCCGCCGGTGTGCGGCCTGCAGGGGTCGCTGCAGCCCGCGCTCCTCTCCCACGTCCTCCGCTCCCTCTCCGCCGGCGTGTGTGAGGCTTTCCCCGCTATAAAGCTGCGCGAGGTGACTGGAAGCTGGAAAGGCTCTCCAGCAGCCACAGGAGGAGGAGGAGGTGGAAGAGGAGGAGGATGAAGCTGAAGCTGTGTGTCCGTACGCTCGCAGCTGATCTCAGTTCAGTCCGTCTGAGCTGAGCGGAAACTTTGGATGCTTTTCTCGCTCTGGAGCTTCTTCTTCTTCTTCTTCATGAACATCTGAGCAGGTAAAAACTCAGAGAGCTTCTTCTTTCACAGCCTTTACTCATAATTCTTTTATTTTTTATGTCTCCACTCTGACTTCCTGCCTGATTCTTTAACCTTTATGATGACTGAGAGGTGATTAAAGCTGGATTCACTCCGGCACTCTGAGCATCTCAGGGTAAAAGCATGCACCTTCATCTTCTCCTCTTCATGTCTTTAGTCTCACGGAGGATGGATGGGTGAGGGATGGATGGGTGAATGGATGCAGTCTTGTTTTCTGTTGCTTTGTTCATCAGTTGTTTTAATTATGGGGTAAATGTAAATTTTGGAGCGCTCCTATTGGCTGCGTGTCTTTCAGATATGTGGAAATGAGCCCACGTAATTTACTGAGTCCCGTGGACATGAAAGGACTGGGCCTTTATTTTGAAATGAGATTGAGTGTTAGTGTTTCTTTGTGAGAAACAGCACAGGTGTTGATTTATGACCCCACGGTGAGCTCCGTGACTGTCTGTGGATTTTTCACGGGTACTTTAAAAAGCGGGGCAGGAGAAGCTTCAGTAGCGCTGACGTTTCCTCGCAGCCAGTGAAGCTCCGACTGGAGACTAATGTTTGTCCTTAATCGCTTTTTGTGTTTGGCTCATTAATCAATATGATGGATCATTATTATTCATAAAAAAATGAATCACGCACAGAGAGACGAGTTATTCATTATTATCCCTGCAGATGAAAAACTTCTCAGCTCGAACTGATCAATAAAGCATCAGTTATGATTGATTCTCCGAGAATGAAGGATCTTCGTACTTTGATATCATTTATGGTTCTCGGTGTTTATTGATCAGAGCATCGATGCTTCGTGAGTCCGTTTTAATCCGTCTCCACCTGTGGTGACGTCACAGTGACCTCAGCAGCACCTTCCTGTCAGTTTTTTGAATTTGCGCTTCGTTTGTGAATCTTTGTGCTAGTTTGTTGTTTATTTGCAGAGTCGTTTTTAAAAATCTGTTTTTTTATTTGTTTCTTTGGGTTTTTCAGTCATTTTGTTTCTTTTTACAATATTTTTCTTTTTTCTACTTTTAACCTGTTTAGTTTCTTAATCATCATTTTCTGTCTTCTCTGGGACCAGTTCCCATCTGATTGTTGTTGGTTGGCATTTTAGGCCCTTTATGCACCTTTGTGCTTTCTTTTCACCTGTTTGTTTCTTTTTGTGATCATTTTACATGTTTTTAATAACTTTGGTTTTTATGTCCGGTCTCAACATTTTACAACTTTTTTCAGTTTTCATCTTTTGGAGGTTTTTTCAGTTTTCATTCATTTTACATCCAATTTTGCACACGTGACCACTTTTCCCCCCCTTTTCACGTCTCTCTGAGATCACTATTTGTCTCTTTTGTGATCGTTTTGCATGTCTTCTCAGTTTATTAGTTAGCTTTTGTGCATCTGTTAGTTTGGTGTTCTCCATTTGGGCATCCCCTCTGTGTCCATGTTGCTTAATGTTTTGGGCCCTTTTGCATCTTTTTCTAACCACTGTGTAATCATTGTTTGTGGCCAGTGTGTCTCACGTGTTCTTTCTTTCTATTTGAGAACATTTTTTTAAAATCTATTCTTGTTTTGTTACAGATGCTTAGTTTGGGTTTGCAAAACCAGATACTCATAAATCCCAGCATCTTTTCCGTGTAGCCAATTAGTTTAAAGTCACAGGGGTCATGTGACTCCCTGGTCCTGGTTGCTGCCTGTTAGTGGACGGTGAGGACCTGTTTTGCATTCAGAGACTTCTGTGCAGCACATGAGCCAGAGGTTGGGAAACGTTTGTAATATTTGCTTTGAAGTTGGGCTGATTTGCAGACGTGTGAGGTGATGAGATGAAGAAGAGCGATAAAGCTCAGGGAGGAGATGTAAAAGGTGCAGCTTTGATAAAAACCCGTGAAACACGAGCAGATAAACCTGTGCCGCAGCTGCATAATCGGACATTAAATTCAGCTAAAAATACCTGGTGCCATGTCTTTGAACGCCTCGCAGGGCCTCAGGCCGCCGAGCCCGCTCTGCTCACATCCTCAAGATTTATTTGATTATTTTTACAGGATTAGAAAAGTTCAAAGTTACAAACGTTCTTTTTCCTAATCTTGTTGAAAGAGTTTTGGACCACGTTTCATTCAGCTTCACTTTCACGCTCAGCTCTCTTGTCACCACACAGACCGGCACAGCGTCCTCGTCACTGCAGAAATCCTCTCGCTCTGCTCAACATACTAAACTCCTCCACTCGGGGCAGTAACTCCTTCCCTGCCTGGACTCCACGCTCTCCCACCTCACAGCATGACCTCAAACCAGCCCAGTGTCAGCTGGAGGTTGGAGAGAGGAGACCCTGAGACAATCGTCGTGTATGCACTCCGCCCTGCGGCCAGAAACTCCATGTTATCAACAGAATCTGTGACAAATTAAAAATACAAACAATGCCACATAAAATGAACAGAATTGATATAAAAAGCACTTTAAAGGCCAGGCTTGTGTGTTGGCAGTCTGCAGGTGCACATCGCCGTCTCCATGTTGTAGCTGTGTGCTGTCACCAGGGGGCAGCGTGAGCAAATGTGGAACTACCTGTGAGCTACTCTGGTTTTCGTAAAGACGCCACCTCTCCTCCGTCAGCTCATCCGCAAACATCTGAAACAGGTTACAGGACAGGGAGGTTTTCAAACTATCGGCAAAGTTTTAATCCACACAGACAGCAGAGTCTAACAGCAGGAAGCACTGTGCTCTTTCAAAATAAAAGAATGAGTTTTTAGAAGAAGAAGACATTTTAGGGCTCCTCTGATATTAGTGCCATGATTAATATTTCATCAGGTTTCATCTCTACTCCGTTATCTTCACATATATGTTACTCAATAAGTAAATATCTCCTTTCTGGGTCGATTTGGAATTTGGGGGTGGAGCTTACAGAAAATTGAATTTTATCCTAAAATTAACTTCTTTTTTTATTTTACAGGCTTTGTGTTTTATGTTTTTAGGGCAAAAAAAATAGAGCAAAGTGTGTATTGTTCATTTTAATGTAAAGAAACACAAGTTTCATAAGCTTCCATTGACAGAACACACGATGAATCGCTACATTAGTGTAATTTCAATAAAAAGTCTTATTTTCTTATGATTACAGCAGGTTTTTTTTAGAGATAGAAACGTTAAACTTTGCACATATTTTCATGTCTGCAGTGGTGCTGAGAGCAGGAACAGCTGAGTGTTTTATTGGAAGACATTTTCAGCAATCTTCACACATGTGGAACTATGTAGAGGGCTGGACTCGATCCTTTAGTCCATGTTTGATAGCAGTGACCTGAGGTGAACCACAGCACCAGCACTGCGACGCTGATAACGAACAGCATCGTCACTTTTTAACTGGAAGAAGAAAGTGTTTGTGTGAAGCAGCTGCTGTTTGCAGATGAGTCCATGTTCTCAGGGAGTATTTGTGTCAGTGGGACAGGAGTCCGTGGGCCACCCCCCCCCCCCCCCCCCGAGAAACCCCGCCCCCTTCATTTGTCCTTCTGCAGTGACAGTACGTTTAGGCAGTTTTTCACAGCTTCACACAGCACTGTGTTATTTATACAGCAGGTGATGATGACGGTGAGTCACTCTTCCTCTCCGTCACTATGCTGACAATCAGCTGATCACAGGATGCTGTGTGTTTCAGTCACAGAACAACAGAGACTCAGATCTCCATGGCAACGCCCCCTGAGGCACATAGGTACTGTAGTAAAGTACTCTGTAGTACTCTGTAGTACTCTGTAGTACTTCTGTACTACAGTACCTTTTTTCCCCTTCAGCACAGAACAAAGACTGTAGATGAAAGACGGACAAATGATTTGACTTCTCAGTTTTAGCCTTTTGGCCTTTACTGCTCAGTAACATCATTAGTTTCACTCTCTGAAGCCGGAGCTCAGACTTCTTGGACAGTCTGTTAATACAATTAACCTCACAGCAGCCACATTACTGCATCAATATTACCTGTTACTGGTGAGATAATGTCATTAAAAATGTTTCCAAAGGCTCCAACAGCTAAACACGGTCAAAGGTCCAGTTCAGGGATTCTGATTAGCTGAGGTGAAGCTGAGCAGACAGCTAGCAGCTACATCCTCCTGTGTCGCCATCCAGCTGTCCGTCAAAGTTTAAGACTTTTTCAGATTTAAACAGGTGAATTCTAAAACCCTTCTTACCCCGTACAGGTGTTAGGAGGGAGAAATGATATATAGAGAGCAAACAGTTTGTGTTTCAGGCTGGAAGCATGATTATTTCTGCTGTAAAGTTTTAACATTGGAGTCTGGTGGACTGACTCACTGCTGCCTCTGCTGGACGTCAGAGGAACTGCAGCCTTTTGTGTCTATTAAAAAATAATGCATTTCACTAGCAATCAGCCAATCACAGAGCCTCACATGCTGGCTATTTCTGGGTCATTTTCACCTGTACTCGAGGATCAAAATGTAAATCACATTTCTGCATTTCACTGAATTATCGACACTTTGTCTTAAACTTCAACACGAGAACATTTGGATTCAGAGCCGGTGAAGCTGTACAACTCTCAGGAAACACATTAACACTGATCCGGTCGACGTGTAAGCAGCCATCAGTTTGTTTGCTTTGTGCTGCTGGTGGAGACAAACTGCTACAACTCAGGAACACGCTGAATGGAGCTGATCGGGCCTGTTTAACCAGTGTGAACACAGAGGTAACAGTGAATAATGCATGAACTCTGAGCAGCTGTCCTGTTTTTCCATCCTGCCCCGAATGCGGCATAATGCACCGCAGTCATGAATCACAACAACTGAATATTGAACAGCACGAAGTGGCCCATTCATTCCAATTCAGTCCAATTAAAGTCGCTAACCCAGAGTTCACTCGCTCATCCCTGAGCTCCACCAGCTGCTCTCAGCCATTCAGCTTCAGGTTAACATGTTTGTTTGCTTATTGACAACATAAAGGGAAAAAAAGTACTGTACTGTGCAAAAGTCATGAGCCGCCTTATTTATAAGTATTTTGCTTCCACTGGTCTGGTGGTTAACAGGTTATCAGCGACTGGACTTTCAAAATAAAAGCACAGGGATTCTTCTCTTCCCTGGCGTTTAAAGTCGCTGTCTTCATGGTTTTTTTTATCCCCATCACCTCCATCACTGATTTTCTGAACTGAGCACAGTAGTCATGTCCAAATTCATGGGCTGCATCCTCCTGAGGACCCGGCCTTCGCGGTCTACGTGGGCCGGGTCCTCAGAAGGTTGGGTAGGCCGGAAGTAAACGGCTGTGAAATGGGACGGTCTAGCCTTCTGATTAGCATCACCGCTGTCTCGGTGGAGTTGAATAAACTCGGCCGTCTGCTCCTTGCTATCTAAAATGTAACAGGACACTGGCGTAAACTCTGATCGTCTCACACTTCTGTTTAATCAGTTTTCTGTTTGACGTTTATTCAGCTGTGTGAAAACCACCCAGGGGATTAATGAAGTTTTATCTAATCTAAAAACTTTAATCTCAGCCAAACCGATTTACTCACAAACAAATAAAACACTGAAAAAAGACAAACAATAACATTTTTAGGTTGTCTAAGTGACTTATATATCACGTTTAACCTGAGTAGCGAAAGTCTGCGGTGATCTGAAAATGATGTGCCGGGAGTTCGCCGTTGTCGGCGGCTCCAGTGACCCTCGAGCTCTCGGCTAGCTATCGAGCGGGTGGTTAACAGACGTCTCAGAAAACGTCGGAGCACTTTTGCAAATATGTGATGTCTTGATAAACCGAGCAGATATTTGAAGTTTACACAGCTACAATTTCGCCTGAAAATATGTTGAAAGTTTGTGTTGTGACCCAGAAAATGGTAAATGGTAAATGGCCTGTATTTATATAGCGCTTTAACAGTCCCTAAGGACCCCAAAGCGCTTTACATATCCAGTCATCCACCCATTCACGCACACATTCACACACTGGTGATGGCAAGCTACATTGTAGCCACAGCCACCCTGGGGCGCACTGACAGAGGCGAGGCTGCCCGACACTGGCGCCACCGGGCCCTCTGACCACCACCAGTAGGCAACGGGTGAAGTGTCTTGCCCAAGGACACAAGAAAGATTAATAAGAGTAATATTAAAGCTAAGTAGCGGCCGCCATTGTTGGAAACTGGAATTGGCTGGGCCGCGCTATGAATTCTGGGATATGGTGGACCACGAAGGACACACCCGACCCATCCTTCAAATTCGGGGAAAAGGAGGACGAATTTGTCGGCTGCATTCGGAGGAGTCTACGAATTTGGACAGCCTTCGTCGCGTCGCTGTGACGTAATCGGCCTACAAATGTGGCCTCAGGAGGATGCAGCCCATGAATTTGGACACGCCCAGTTTCTCGTCTTTCTGGTCTCATCTGTACTCATATATGTCCATATACAAGAAGTTAATATTTCCCACTTTTAAAGGGTTAAAAGTCCCCATTTGGAGGTTGTAAGGCTTTGTGGTTGAATCACACCTGATGTCAGTGTGTGTGTTTGTAAAATCTGGCATTAAACTCAGTGAAGTTTAGAAACACATCAGTTTGGGTTCATAGCTGCTACCTTAAACAGTTAAACCTCTGTTTCCTTGGTTACCATGGTAACGTGGGCCCAGATAAGTGTGCTACAGACAAAAAAAGTCTTTTTGTTGAAATATTTTAGTTTCGAAGATGTGATGAAAAATTCATCCATGAACATCAGCACGGCTTTTTCATCACTTTTTAAAGTTTCACTGTACGAGTGGAGGACCTGAGGTTTCAGAGCAGGAGGACTGGACCAGCTGAGACCAGCTGAGACCAGCTGATAGGACCAGCTGATAACGAGTTGATAGCATTTGAATCAGGAGAAAAGTGTAAGAAGTTTCTTGATCTTTGAAACATAATGAATGATGAGCCTGTTAGAGGATATTGCTGCAGAAACGTGCTTGGCTGTCGTGTTCTCTCTGCTGTCTGCTTGAAGCGCTCACACTTTTTATTCTTCTGCACAAACACTTTGTTTGCTCATCGCCGAGCTGAAACCAGCTACGTTACCCAGAACCCGCCGGCATCAGCGAGCGGAGCCTCTGAATGACATGAATTATTAACTGGGTTGTAGTGTTGCAGCTGCACAGGGATCTGTGTGATGTGATTTTCATGAGCGTCTCTTTAATCTGCTGTTGGATGTCATCGCGCTGCGAGCCTCAGCAGGTGGGAGGATTCATCCGCTGCTTGACTGAGCAGCTGAGGCTCACCTCGCTGTGACACTTGCAGAGGAGTGTCTGCAGGTCAGAGACATGAAGCAAGAACAGAGATGAGTTCCTCCCCTACAAACACGCTAACACTTAACTGATTAGCTTCCATGTTCAGTCATATACATATGCCCGTCACACCCTCACTTCATTAGTGCATCACTTCATCATGACCCTCAGCGAATGAGGACATCCACACCTACAGCCTGTGTTTGAATCATCCTCTGCAGTGTCTGCAGCCTCACTCATCTGCTGTCATGCTTCCAGTATCTCTGCATCACATGCAAGGCGAACTTTAGTGTTGGTGTTCTGATGCAGCAGCTGCAGCAGGTTAATCAGGTTTGTTGTCTTCTACTTTTTTTTTTTAAACTTTTTTACATCCTTTAAAGTTCCATAAATTAAGCTCAGAGCTACATAAAGTTCTCAGGTAGCTCAAGATACTTCAAAGGTCCTCTTTAGCATCATATTAATGGTAATAATAATAAAGTTTATTTGAATAGCTCTTAGCAAAATTAGTGTTACACATACATCACTTAAAAGACTCGAGTACC